>NW_026877185.1:0-212621 GCF_032173495.1 Musca vetustissima | reverse complement strand
CTGAAGTGAGTCTTTATAGACGAGCTGAAGTGAGTCTTTATAGACGAGCTGAAGTGAGTCTTTATAGACGAGCTGAAGTGAGTCTTTATAGACGAGCTGAAGTGAGTCTTTATAGACGAGCTGAAGTGAGTCTTTATAGACGAGCTGAAGTGAGTCTTTATAGACGAGCTGAAGGGAGTCTTTATAGACGAGCTGAAGTGAGTCTTTATAGACGAGCTGAAGTGAGTCTTTATAGACGAGCTGAAGTGAGTCTTTATAGACGAGCTGAAGTGAGTCTTTATAGACGAGCTGAAGTGAGTCTTTATAGACGAGCTGAAGTGAGTCTTTATAGACGAGCTGAAGTGAGTCTTTATAGACGAGCTGAAGTGAGTCTTTATAGACGAGCTGAAGTGAGTCTTTATAGACGAGCTGAAGTGAGTCTTTATAGACGAGCTGAAGTGAGTCTTTATAGACGAGCTGAAGTGAGTCTTTATAGACGAGCTGAAGTGAGTCTTTATAGACGAGCTGAAGTGAGTCTTTATAGACGAGCTGAAGTGAGTCTTTATAGACGAGCTGAAGTGAGTCTTTATAGACGAGCTGAAGTGAGTCTTTATAGACGAGCTGAAGTGAGTCTTTATAGACGAGCTGGTGTGAGTCTTTATAGACGAGCTGGTGTGAGTCTTTATAGACGAGCTGAAGGGAGTCTTTATAGACGAGCTGAAGTGAGTCTTTATAGACGAGCTGAAGGGAGTCTTTATAGACGAGCTGAAGGGAGTCTTTATAGACGAGCTGAAGGGAGTCTTTATAGACGAGCTGAAGGGAGTCTTTATAGACGAGCTGAATCAGGGAGTCTTTATAGACGAGCTGAATCAGGGAGTCTTTATAGACGAGCTGAATCAGGGAGTCTTTATAGACGAGAAGAAAGGAAGTCTTTATAGACGAGCTGAAAGTGAGTCTTTATAGACCAGCTGAAGGGAGTCTTTATAGACGAGCTGAATCTTTATAGGAGCTGAAGTCTTTATAGACGAGCTGAATCAGGGAGTCTTTATAGACGAGCTGAATCAGGGAGTCTTTATAGACGAGCTGAATCAGGGAGTCTTTATAGACGAGCTGAATCAGGGAGTCTTTATAGACGAGCTGAATCAGGGAGTCTTTATAGACGAGCTGAATCAGGGAGTCTTTATAGACGAGCTGAATCAGGGAGTCTTTATAGACGAGCTGAATCAGGGAGTCTTTATAGACGAGCTGAATCAGGGAGTCTTTATAGACGAGCTGAATCAGGGAGTCTTTATAGACGAGCTGAATCAGGGAGTCTTTATAGACGAGCTGAATCAGGGAGTCTTTATAGACGAGCTGAATCAGGGAGTCTTTATAGACGAGCTGAATCAGGGAGTCTTTAGCTGAATCAGATAGACGAGCTGAATCAGGGAGTCTTTATAGACGAGCTGAATCAGGGAGTCTTTATAGACGAGCTGAATCAGGGAGTCTTTATAGACGAGCTGAATCAGGGAGTCTTTATAGACGAGCTGAATCAGGGAGTCTTTATAGACGAGCTGAATCAGGGAGTCTTTATAGACGAGCGGAATCAGGGTGTCTTTATAGACGAGCTGAATCAGGGAGTCTTTATAGACGAGCTGAATCAGGGAGTCTTTATAGACGAGCTGAATCAGGGAGTCTTTATAGACGAGCTGAATCAGGGAGTCTTTATAGACGAGCTGAATCAGGGAGTCTTTATAGACGAGCTGAATCAGGGAGTCTTTATAGACGAGCTGAATCAGGGAGTCTTTATAGACGAGCTGAATCAGGGAGTCTTTATAGACGAGCTGAATCAGGGAGTCTTTATAGACGAGCTGAATCAGGGAGTCTTTATAGACGAGCTGAATCAGGGAGTCTTTATAGACGAGCTGAGGCTTTATAGACGAGCTGAGGCAAGGAGTCTTTATAGACGAGCTGAATCAGGGAGTCTTTATAGACGAGCTGAATCAGGGAGTCTTTATAGACGAGCTGAATCAGGGAGTCTTTATAGACGAGCTGAATCAGGGAGTCTTTATAGACGAGCTGAATCAGGGAGTCTTTATAGACGAGCTGAATCAGGGAGTCTTTATAGACGAGCTGAATCAGGGAGTCTTTATAGACGAGCTGAATCAGGGAGTCTTTATAGACGAGCTGAATCAGGGAGTCTTTATAGACGAGCTGAATCAGGGAGTCTTTATAGACGAGCTGAATCAGGGAGTCTTTATAGTAGGGAGTCTTTGTAGACGAGCCGAAGCAGGCAGTCTTTATAGACGAGCTGAATCAGGGAGTCTTTATAGACGAGCTGAATCAGGGAGTCTTTATAGACGAGCTGAATCAGGGAGTCTTTATAGACGAGCTGAAGGGAGTCTTTATAGACGAGCTGAAGGGAGTCTTTATAGACCAGATGAAGGGAGTCTTTTAGACGAGTCTTTATAGACGAAATGAAGAGAGTCTGTATAGACGAGCTGAAGGGAGTTTTTATAAACCAGCTGAAGGGAGTCTTATAGACGAGCTGAAGGGAGTCTTTATAGACGAGCTGAATCAGGGAGTCTTTATAGACGAGCTGAATCAGGGAGTCTTTATAGACGAGCTGAAGTGAGTCTTTATAGACGAGCTGAAGTGAGTCTTTATAGACGAGCTGAAGTGAGTCTTTATAGACGAGCTGAAGTGAGTCTTTATAGACGAGCTCTTTATAGACGAGCTGAAGTGAGTCTTTATAGACGAGCTGAAGTGAGTCTTTATAGACGAGCTGAAGTGAGTCTTTATAGACGAGCTGAAGTGAGTCTTTATAGACGAGCTGAAGTGAGTCTTTATAGACGAGCTGAAGTGAGTCTTTATAGACGAGCTGAAGTGAGTCTTTATAGACGAGCTGAAGTGAGTCTTTATAGACGAGCTGAAGTGAGTCTTTATAGACGAGCTGAAGTGAGTCTTTATAGACGAGCTGAAGTGAGTCTTTATAGACGAGCTGAAGTGAGTCTTTATAGACGAGCTGAAGTGAGTCTTTATAGACGAGCTGAAGTGAGTCTTTATAGACGAGCTGAAGTGAGTCTTTATAGACGAGCTGAAGTGAGTCTTTATAGACGAGCTGAAGTTAGTCTTTATAGACGAGCTGAAGTGAGTCTTTATAGACGAGCTGAAGTGAGTCTTTATAGACGAGTTGAAGTGAGTCTTTATAGACGAGCTGAAGTGAGTCTTTATAGACGAGCTGAAGTGAGTCTTTATAGACGAGCTGGAAGGGAGTCTTTATAGAGTCTTTGTAGACGAGCTGGAAGGGAGTCTTTATAGACGAGCTGGATGGGAGTCTTTATAGACGAGCTGAAGTGAGTCTTTATAGACGAGCTGAAGTGAGTCTTTATAGACGAGCTGAAGTGAGTCTTTATAGACGAGCTGAAGTGAGTCTTTATAGACGAGCTGAAGTGAGTCTTTATAGACGACCTGAAATGAAGTGAGTCTTTATAGACGAGCTGAAGTGAGTCTTTATAGACGAGCTGAAGTGAGTCTTTATAGACGAGCTGAAGTGAGTCTTTATAGACGAGCTGAAGTGAGTCTTTATAGACGAGCTGAAGTGAGTCTTTATAGACGAGCTGAAGTGAGTCTTTATAGACGAGCTGAAGTGAGTCTTTATAGACGAGCTGAAGTGAGTCTTTATAGACGAGCTGAAGTGAGTCTTTATAGACGAGCTGAAGTGAGTCTTTATAGACGAGCTGAAGTGAGTCTTTATAGACGAGCTGAAGTGAGTCTTTATAGACGAGCTGAAGTGAGTCTTTATAGACGAGCTGAAGTGAGTCTTTATAGACGAGCTGAAGTGAGTCTTTATAGACGAGCTGAAGTGAGTCTTTATAGACGAGCTGAAGTGAGTCTTTATAGACGAGCTGAAGTGAGTCTTTATAGACGAGCTGAAGTGAGTCTTTATAGACGAGCTGAAGTGAGTCTTTATAGACGAGCTGAAGTGAGTCTTTATAGACGAGCTGAAGTGAGTCTTTATAGACGAGCTGAAGTGAGTCTTTATAGACGAGCTGAAGTGTGTCTTTATAGACGAGCTGAAGTGAGTCTTTATAGACGAGCTGAAGTGAGTCTTTATAGACGAGCTGAAGTGAGTCTTTATAGACGAGCTGAAGTGAGTCTTTATAGACGAGCTGAAGTGAGTCTTTATAGACGAGCTGAAGTGAGTCTTTATAGACGAGCTGAAGTGAGTCTTTATAGACGAGCTGAAGTGAGTCTTTATAGACGAGCTGAAGTGAGTCTTTATAGACGAGCTGAAGTGAGTCTTTATAGACGAGCTGAAGTGAGTCTTTATAGACGAGCTGAAGTGAGTCTTTATAGACGAGCTGAAGTGAGTCTTTATAGACGAGCTGAAGTGAGTCTTTATAGACGAGCTGAAGTGAGTCTTTATAGACGAGCTGAAGTGAGTCTTTATAGACGAGCTGAAGTGAGTCTTTATAGACGAGCTGAAGTGAGTCTTTATAGACGAGCTGAAGTGAGTCTTTATAGACGAGCTGAAGTGAGTCTTTATAGACGAGCTGGTGTGAGTCTTTATAGACGGGCTGAAGGGAGTCTTTATAGACGAGCCGAAGGGAGTCTTTATAGACGAGCCGAAGAGAGTCTTTATAGAAGAGCCGAAGAGAGTCTTTATAGAAGAGCCGAAGGGAGTGTTTTTATAAACAGCGCCTTCGGTGGTCTTCAGGAGCGTTGGAGGGGTCTTTATATTTTAACTGGAGGGTGAATATTAGGGCGGGCCAATTTGTATGTAGCCGAAAAATTCGATTAAATCCAGCCACTAGGATGATTCTATGAACAAATCTAAGCAACTTTGATCGAGCCTCCAAGTTTTCAAAAAACAATTTTCCCTATAACTTGTAATTTTTCTATGAAAGTAGGCGATAATTTGTTAAAATATGTATGAAACGCCCTCTGGCGGTGGTCATAGGTAAAAATAAAGATCAGAAATGAATTTCTCTACCCCAAAACCCCCATATACACATAAAAAATCTAATATAACGATGAATAAAAAATCGAATTTTGAAAATCGAGATAGACATGTGGTTCCTTCACCAAAGTTGCTTAGAATTGTCCATAGAATTATCCTAGGGCCTGGATAAAGTCGACAAAAAATTTTGCCCGCCCTATTGTTTATATTGGCGAGCTTGATATATATGAGTTGAAGGGTGTTATTGTAGACTGAATCTGGAGGAATATCAAAAATATTAAAACTCATATATCCCATATAAAGGACTTTAGAGATAGATGATAGCAGAAGTAAGGCTGTGCCTAATTAATTCCTTTGCTATCAAATACACTTCAAACCCATCTACCCTATATTAAGGCCTTTAGAGCTGAACGACAAACAACTAACATACTACCTACCCAACACAGTCAGAACAAATTCAAAATCAATACAAAACAAGAAATCATTCTTTCAAGTACCTGTGTTATGATGATTGCTATCAGTTACTGGGTCAATATGCTTTTTGTATACGCTGCTACTCTTGTTGTTATTATTGTAGCATTTACAAATTTGTTGAGATATCATTTGACAGATAAGAGCCAAACACAAAAAAATTTAATTCCAAACAAATGAAATTCAAGAGTATTGTTTTTTTCAATTGTAGAACCTTTTTTCGAATTCGGTACTTGGGCACTCGCTACGTTTGATAACAAATGTAAGAATTCACGCTCATTATGCTCAATTTACTCACCCGGCAATATTTGTGATCTCTAACGTGGCCACTTAACTCAATTGCTAATTTTACTTTTTTTTCCAAATGAATAGGGTTGCCGGTTTTCTGATAGGGAGAATTGGAGAGATTGTAGGAAATAAATATTGAGATAATTTATTTGCTATTAAATAAGGTACAACTGGGACTTATATATATATACGGCATGGATATATTTGTACTAACAACTGAATCTTTCTATAAATTAGGGCCCACAGAATGTGAAGCGATAGTGGATATAAATGGCATTTATAGCAAGAGCCATGTACACTGTATGCCTCAGTTAAATCGAAATGAGGTCATATGTCATATGTAACTCTGATTGATTGCTCAATATAATAGGGAGATATGCATCCAGCATCTGGAACTTTGAGGTCCACATATATCAATTTACAGGTGAATTGTTAGAAAATGTTCAAATAGGCGATCCTAAGGAAGCCAATATGAAGGGGGTCATTCGGGGATTTTTTAATAAATATATTATCAAGGACCCTCACATTTTCAGTAATATTTTTGCCAAAATATTTTTAAAATATATAACATAGTTTTTAGTGAATATTTTTTCCAGGTCATTCTTTTAAGAGGAGATTTTTGAAAGAATATTTTTTTAGGTCAGTCACCTCCATAAGCGTGGATTTTTAATAATAGGTCTTCAGTAATATTTTGCCCAAATATTTTCAAAATATATAGCAGATTTTTTAGTAAATATCTTTCAAGGACATTCTTTTAAGAGGAAATTTTTGAAAAAATATTTTTTAGGAAAATCACCTTCATAGCCTTGGATTTTTTAATAAATATTTTTTCAAGGATCCTCACCTTCTTTAGCAATATTATAGTAGATATCGGATATAAGCACCTCGCATATAAGAAAAAATCGCATATAAGAAAGGTTATCAGAAGCACCGAGCTAATACTTTCTTATATCCGATAATTCCATATAAGAAAAAAAAACGCATACAAGAAAGAAATCTCCAACTTTTTTTGAGTTTCTTATATCCGATATCTACTTTATTGCCAAATTATATATCAAATTTTTTAAAGGGCCTTCGCATTCTCGTCCTTATGTGGAATCCTATGACGAAGTCTTTATAGTCGAACAGAACGGATAGCTTGTAAATGATCTGGATGAAATGGGACTCTTTATTGACCATTTGAGGTTTTAGAGGCGTTAAAGAAGATCGTATTGTCTACCACTAGTAGGATGGCGAAGTAATTACACCAAAATATAGACATTTTTTAAAAAGGTCGACAGCCCTTAACCTTCTTGAGGTTTGAACATCAAGCTTCCTGTTTACAAAATTTCCCCGGGGAGATATGCAAAAGTACTCTTTATCTAGTGAGATCCTCCAATGCCGAATTTCAACAAATTTCATATCGAATATTGCCACAACTTAATTATGGTATCCCGCCAAAAACTCAAACTTTCAGAATACCTAAATGCCGGTGGCATTTTTAATTGCAGAATTTTTTAAATCCTTGTTTTTCAAAAATTGTCCATCGATGATGTATATTGAGGCTTTAATACTCAAATCACCCAAATTTTTCAATATCGAAGGATATAGATATTTCAGGGGTCAAATGAAATAGTGGACCTATATTGAGAAGATTTTTAGCCAAATCTGCTATAATAAGTCCTGAGTCAGTAAGGGAAGGATGAAAGTCTGAATTTATTATAGTCTATAAGAAATAATAGACGGAACTTAATACACATTCCCAATTTTGTTATATGAGCTAAATTAATACAAAATTTTTAATTAAATTAATACATAATTTAATTAAAATCCTTCTTGATTCACTTTATTCTAGTCTTATTTAGATCTCTTGTACAAAACTTCATGTCAATCAAAAAACGTAGTGTCTTTGGTGTACCATTGGAATAAAATCTGACGAAATTTTACATGGCGAGATAGAAGAAACTGTCCGAATGTTGCTCTGTGGTATTTTGGCCCATTCCCGGATAAGCGCTTGCCTGAGTGTATCGACATTCTGGTATTTTTTAGTGACAACCTTGCTCTCCAAAATACTTCAGATGCAATAGCCCAACGGAGATTTTTCTGACCATTGTACGCTGGAAATCAAGCGAGGAACCTCATTTTATAACCATTCTTCGATGGCGGTTCTGAGTCCTGTTGGAATGCCCAAGGTCTGCGGCCAAAATGTTTGCGTGTCCAGAGCTTTAATACACCCTCCACCCTTTATGTTTGCAACAGCGATTTTTTTTTCATTTGCCTCTCCCATAGAAGTCTTTCTCTCTATTTGCAAAAAAAACTTTAGTAGTCGATTTTCACAATCCTCCCTAGGTACCAATTTTTTATCTTTAAAGAAATTTTGAATGCAAGAAAAATATGATAATCGGTTAGGGCCAAAACTGATTGGTGGATGCATTAGAAGTTTTTTTTTTACTGCGAAATGTCACCCTTCCAACGATCATAGATCTGAAATTGTTTGATCGGTACTTTACGAGAAATCTATTAGTACAGCCATCTGCCTCCAAGCCCAACCTAATATTTGGATTTTTGGACAATTTTGCTCTAATTTAAAATTTGGGGGTTTTCAATGGGTGTAAGTTCTCACTACGAAAAATGGGTTAAGTTTTTCAACTGCGGTGGCTGTAATATTTTGGTTTATCATTGGGTAGGAAGAACATCAGTTATAAATGTTTGGGCACGTTTTTCAACCGATTTGGATGTATTTCTACATTTTGGGTTTTGATTAGTTACAACCTATCTACCGACCAAATATTATCAATAGCGTTCCACGTTTAGTTATGGTTCCCATATAACGGTAGCTCTCAATTTTGAGGATTTGGGGTATGTTTTTCAATCGGATTGGCTCAAATTTGATATTTTGAGCTCTCATTAGGTGTTAAATCTTCCTAACAAAAATTATAAATATTGATAGATATTTGTGTATAATAGCCCCTATATAAAGTTTAAGACACTTTATGTATATTTTTATGGTCTAAGAAGGATTTACCAACCGAAATGATTATATTTTAGCATTACAATAATGGTTTTAATTTGTCATTCCGGAATCTACAAAAATTATAAATATCAGACGATCTTTAGTTATGGCCTCATATAAAAATACGGCCCCTTTTCATCCAAATGACAATAGTTTAGCATTACGAAGCGGCTGTTGTTTAGCATTTCGAGGCCTTGATGGTTAAAAAATAATTATTTACAGAACATTTTCAATAGAAGTACATGTTGCTCCATAGCTTCTTCATACAAAGGTCAAGCGACATTTTGGCTATGTTCAAGGTCATATCACAAATTTCCAAATTTCATAAATTGATAGGCAGCAGTTGATCATGTCAAAGCCCCCATTTACAAATTCCCGATCGATTTTAGGTAGTTTGAATGTCCATCACATGGTGGAGGATGTACAAAGTTCGGTTCGGCTCGGAAGAACTTAACGACATTATTACTTCTTTAAAAATCGTTTTTTTTTTTTTCAATTTGTATTATAAGTGAGGATTTTTATACCCCATACAACGATGTTCTAAGGGTATATGTCTATGTTTCCACATAGACCCCACATAAATAAGTTAAGTGACATTTTCGCTATTTTCAAGGTTCTAGCCCAATTTTCCAATCTAAGTTTTTGTACATGCTTGTATTGTTTTTTTTCGTTTTTTCCTGACAGCTATTTACCATGCCAGTTAGGGGCTATATAAATGTACCTCTCCCATATAAAATGGTATAAACAGTTCGGTCCAACCGAATATGGCAACATTGTTCCTTGTTATTTGTTAGTCAAATATTTAAATGTCATGGCAAAATCATCTACGAATGGTCCATTCCTATATACATTGAAGTCTTAGGAAATATTCTAAGCTAATTTCCATACATCTTAAGCGATTAAAAATCGATTTCATACGAAAAAAACGTGAATAAATTGAAAAAAAAATAATTCCTTGTCCCGCAAAATACTTCCAATTTTTGCCAGATGAAGTTGTTGATTGCTGTTGTCGTTGCTATTGTTGTTCGCTGTATTTTTTTATTATTTTCCCAATGGCGATTTCTAGTCCGGCTAGGTAGATGATAAGTAGGAAAAAAAGCAAAACGTTTATGACGACACGTGTTAAGATATGCGAACCGAACCGATTAGGCGAACGTAGAACGCTTTAAAAGGGCCACAACAGACCGCTATAAGGCATCAGTCAACGATAGGCATTCACTTGTAATAGGTGAAAGAAAGTGATCTTAGGAGAGATAGTGGAGAAATTCTATTATTCTATATACCCCGAACATTTTTTTTGTCAACAACAAACCAAGTCCATTCAAAATGAATCACGGAAATGGTGGTATGGGAAATGGTAACGGAATGGGTGGTGGTATGGGTAATGGACATGGTAATGGAATGGGTGGTGGCATGGGAGGCGGAATGGGCGGCATGAATCATGGTGCCTGTCCAATGAATATGGCTGTAAGTATTTCTTTTATTTACAAATTTGCATTTTTCGAGATTATTGGATTTCCGGGATATAAATCCGCTAAGGTGTGAGTTAGAAATTATTAAATATTATTTCGAATAGTGGAACTTTGCGAAGTGAAATA
Organism: Musca vetustissima; assembly: GCF_032173495.1. Lineage (NCBI taxonomy): Eukaryota > Metazoa > Arthropoda > Insecta > Diptera > Muscidae > Musca > Musca vetustissima. The sequence continues at coordinate 202,351 of NW_026877185.1, read as the reverse complement.
TTTTTTAGTAAAATATATTTTTATTTAAAAAAATAAAGATTATTATTAATAACTATATCATGCAACTGTCCTCGGAATCCCTGTCCTCGAAGTGAACTACTTTTCTCAATATTAAAAAAATCTGATCAGATACCTTGTGAAAAATTTATTTATAGTATTTTTTATTCAATATTAAACAAAAATCTAATAAAAAATGTGGTGAATAATTAATTTGTAATATTTTCACACCCCCCATTTCCAGTTCCACACCGGCTACAAAGAATGCATCCTATGGGAGGGTTGGCTAACCGAAACTGTCACCGAATTCGTGTTCTCGGCTTTAGGTCTCTTTCTGATCGCCTTCTGCTATGAAGCTATTAAATTTTCCCGAGAATATTTCTTACGTCGTACCGCCATGAAGGAGGCCAGCTTGCGTGCTAAACATTCGCATGGACACAAGGATGATGAAATGCCAACAACTTCAAGCCACATGCCATTGTTGGGTGAAAAGACATATCTCCAGAAAGTGTTTGCCAAGCCCCATCTAATTCAGACCTCCATAAATGTCATACAAGTGATTTTGTCCTATCTACTGATGTTGGTCTTCATGACCTATAATTATTGGTTGTGTATGGCCGTGGTATTGGGTCTTGCCGTGGGTTATCTATTCTTCGGATGGATCAAACAGGATGTCTACGATAATGAATGTTGTCAATAAGACTTTTTATAGAGTAAAAAAGAAAGCTGCATTTAACCAACGAAATTTTAGTTTGTAGTACTACTCAGATTTTAACTGTGCCATATTTTGATAAGTTTTTTATATATTATTATATTGAAATAAAATTGAAAAAAATTAAAAAAAATAAGAAAATCATTGGGAATTTATTTATCGATCGGACAATGTGGTATTGTGGCTATTTAGAGACATTGACATATATTGAAAATGTTCTGTGATGAAGTGATTTACCCATCAAGGTGCCAAAATGACAAATTGCAGTCACTTCGCAATGCTTTGGTTGGAAAATTCACCTAGTACCATCATAACTTTATATTAGTAATCAAATCGCACACTCTATAAGTTTTTTTTCACTCAAAAAATGTTCACAATTTTTATCCTTCGTTGGGAGGATGAATGGACCCATCATGATTTTTTGGATTTGGTCAAAATACGATGATGTGCAATGTTTAGCACATTCCATTCTCCAAATACTGGAGTTATAAAAATTGACAATTTAGACCATTTGTGGGGGAGTTACCCGAAATCGGACATTAAATAAAGTCCTATAGCTCATATAAAAATAATGGATTTCATTTTCCCCAAACTAATATTTGCTATCCTCAAAGAACCTGTAATACCGAATTACAGCTACTTGGGTTGGGAAAATGCTCATACTACCAAAAACGTGGCGGGCTTTTTATATGGGTGCTATGTAACAACCAGGGCTCATATAGAACATTTTCTAAAAAAATCTTGCTCACCCTTCAGAAAATTTACAGCCCTTTGGTAGGAAAATGCGAGTATAACATACAATATACAGAAAATTAGTCGAGACATTTATATGGAGGCTATGTCCAAACATGGACCAATTACTTACTTACTTAGCTGGCTTGTGACAGAACTTTCATTCCATAAGCCGAGTAAGAAAAGATTTCCAGGCGCGTCGGTCTTTTGCGCTGTTTTTCCAATTTTCGGCGATGTTGTCTTCGACTTGATCTTTCCAACATATTCTTGGCCTTCCCCTTCTGCCTTCTGGGCTGGGGCATCATCATCCATTCTCACAACATGAGAGAATGCAGCTCAATACGTCTAACAATGTCGATGCCCGAGAATTGGTGGTACAACTCATGGTTCATTCGACGGCGATATTCACCGTCAACGCAGATCAGCCCATAGATATTTCGGAGAATTTTTCTCTCAAACACTCCAAGAGCTGCGTCATCTGCTTGCTTAAGTACCCATACTTCAGATGCGTATAACAGCACGGGTAGTATCAGCGTCTTGTAGATTATAACATCTTTGACTACTTCGAAGCTGTAGGTCTCAAGTTCGACAATTGGTCCGAGACAACTGGACGTCTTGAGCGTTGATACCATCAGCTTGGTCTTCCCGCCGTTTACTGCGAGACCCACTTTGGCAGAATCCTCAATTTGTTTAAAGGTGGCTGTTACAGCTCTCAATGTTCGACCCATTATGTCGATGTCATCGGCGTAGGCGAGTAACATGGTGTACAGAGTGCCATTTCTGTTCACTTTTGCGTCTCGTATGACCTTTTCCAGCAGGATGTTAAAAATGTCATACGACAAACTATCACATTGTGTAAATCCTCGTTCGGCATTAAAGGGCCCAGAAAGGTCCTTTCCGACTTTAAGTGCTGATCTTGTGACTGTTAAAGTTATCCTGCATAGCCGAATTAATTTTGCAGGAATGCCAAACGCAGACATGGCTTTATACACCTCTGAACGGATAGGGCTGTTAAATGCGACTTTATAGTCGACGAATAGGTGGAATGTGTCGATCTGTTTTTCGTGGGTTTTTCCAGGATTTGGCGCGGAGTGAAAATCTGGTCAATGAAGGATTTATTAGGTGTGAAGCCACATTGGTCCAATAATGTCATTGACCATTGGCTTCAGTCGTTCACACAGTACGCTGGATCGCACTTTATATACGATGGGAAGGAGACTTATATCTCTATAGTTGCACATATCGTCTTGTCTCCTTTTTTGTGCACAGGACAAAGGAAATTAAAAATCCACGCCTCTATAAAACATCTTTCTTATCTAAAAAATATATGTTTAATTTATTTTTTATTTTTCATTCCAGATTGTTGTGAATTTCAGAATTTGCGTGTGATTACAATCGAAAATGATCTACAAGAAGTTGCAAATATGGCAGGACCGGCCGGTCTACAACGATAATTATATCTTTTGGAGTTATCGTGCTCTTTTTGGGTAAATTTCACAAAAATACCAGGCGCCCAGAAAAAAAAATAGAAAGTATCCCGCCAAAAATAAAAATAATGTAGAAGAAAATTAGATTAGACGAACCCCATTGAAATTGGAGAAAATCGGTTTAGATTTAGATATAGCTCCCATATATAGTTTCGTCCGATTTTTTGTGAATGATGCACCTAACTCTCAATATTTGTCCGATTGAAGCAAAATTTTGCACAGAGTACTGAATTAGGTCCCAACTGATGTATGCGAAATTTTGTTGGAATCGGTTAAGATTTAGATATAACTCACATATATAGTTTCGCCCGATTTTAGGTAAATGGTATGCCAAAGTCCCTATATATCTTCCGATTTGCACGAAATTTGGCATAGCGTACTGCATTGAGTCTAGAATGATGTGTGCTAAGTTTCGTGAAAATCAGTTCAGATTTAGATATAACTCACATATATAGTTTCGCCGGAAATGGTGCACCAAAGTTCCTGAAAATCATTCGATTTGCACGGATTTTGGCACTGAATTAAGTCTTGAATGACGTGTGCTAAGTTTCGTGAAAATCGGTTCAGTTTTAGATATAGCTCCCATATATAGTTTTGCCAGATTTTAGGTAAATGTTATGCAAAATTCACTATATATCTTTCGATTTGCACGATATTTGGCATAGCGTACTGAATTGAGTCTAGAATGATGTGTGTAAAATATCTTTAAAATCCGTTCAGATTTAGATATAGCTCCCATATATATGTTCGCCACATTTGAAGTAAGACCCAAAATACGAATGACATGTTTATGGATTGATCTAAGTCGGTTCACATTTAGATAAAGGTCACATATTTTAGTTCATCCAATTCCATGTTAATGGCCCTTCTGTTAGAATGCATTCGTTTAATATATCCATAGTGGTGAAGGGTATCATATAGTCGGCTCCGTCCGACTTTACTACTTTCTTAATGGTTTTTTTTTTGGCGCGTAACTTCATATTTTAATCTGAGCGCCTGGTATTTTCGCGAAATTTGTCAGAAAAATGGACAAATTTTTTGGCGTAGATTTTTAAAGAATATTTTTTCATGGGTCAACAATTAAGGCGTGGATTTTTTAAAGAATATTTTTTCATGGGTCAACAATTAAGGCGTGGATTTTTTAAAGAATATTTTTTCATGGGTCAACAATTAAGGCGTGGATTTTTTAAAGAATATTTTTTCATGGGTCAACAATTAAGGCGTGGATTTTTTAAAGAATATTTTTTCATGGGTCAACAATTAAGGCGTGGATTTTTTAAACACTTTTTTTTCATGGGTCAACTATTAATGCGTGGATTTTTTAAAGAATATTTTTTCATGGGTCAACAATTAAGGCGTGGATTTTTTAAAGAATATTTTTTCATGGGTCAACAATTAAGGCGTGGATTTTTTAAAGAAAATTTTTTCATGGGTCAACAATTAAGGTGTGGATTTTTTAAAGAATATTTTTTCATGGGTCAACAATTAAGGCGTGGATTTTTTAAAGAATATTTTTTCATGGGTCAACAATTAAGGCGTGGATTTTTTAAAGAATATTTTTTCATGGGTCAACAATTAAGGCGTGGATTTTTTAAAGAATATTTTTTCATGGGTCAACAATTAAGGCGTGGATTTTTTAAAGAATATTTTTTCATGGGTCAACAATTAAGGCGTGGATTTTTTAAAGAATATTTTTTCATGGGTCAACAATTAAGGCGTGGATTTTTTAAAGAATATTTTTTCATGGGTCAACAATTAAGGCGTGGATTTTTTAAAGAATATTTTTTCATGGGTCAACAATTAAGGCGTGGATTTTTTAAAGAATATTTTTTCATGGGTCAACAATTAAGGCGTGGATTTTTTAAAGTCAATTATACTTACCAAATTTTTGCATGGCAAATCAAAATAAAAATGTTGTTGTTTGTTTTTTTGTTTTTTATATTATTAAAAATGATCTTTATTTAGAATACAACAAAAATCTACAACCAAATAAAATAAGTATTTTTTGTTTTTGTTATTATTATTATTTTTTGTTTTAAATATTTTACACTAAATTCTTGTTCTCTTATAGCCTAGACAGACGACAGCCTTAATTTGCATTAACAGCCTTAATTCAAATTAACTTGTACATAATCCTCATTTTTATGTGTTGTTAATGCACAAAATCAAACTGAATTTATACTGAATTAAGCAATTTCAATATGGCAATGCTGTAGAAAATAAATTGATTGTTGTCAAATTTGTTTACGATTACGAAAATAAAAATTAGAAATAAAGGCAAAATTCAACATTTCTTCAAATTTGGAGCTGTTTTATCTTAATTATAGCTGTTACTTTTCCTTCCTGTCATGTATCAATTTCAAAAAGATGTAATCCTAAAAAATATTGTAAACAAATGTCAATATTTTCTTCCTACACACAGACAAACAATACTTTTGAAAGAAAAAAACTGGTTCATAAATGCAGAAACTCTCGTCTGTCAGGGGTAAATTTTAATTCAAATTAAGAACTTTTTAATGCAAATTAAGGCTGTCGTCTGTCTATGGTATTACAGATAATTTCAATTTATGTTTCATGTTGTTTGCTTTGTTCGGTTTGTTTTTTTTTTGTTCTTATGTTGTTTTTTTATTTTTCCTTCATTAAATTTAAATAATAATAATTATAATAAATTTGTTTTGTTGTTGTTGTTTGTTTTTGTGAAATCTTGTCATTGAAATTTGTTTGTTTTGTTATTATTCGTATATTTTTTTAAATTGTTTTTTGAGTTTTTGAAATTTTACACTGATCATCATTATACACATACACAAAGATCATTCATCATCGATTCATTCATTCGTCCCATCCAACCTCATTGTGGTGGCGATAATTCAGGATTGACTTGGGGTCAAACCTGAATTGATCGTTCCTATTTTTTTTTTTGCTTTCATTTTATTTTTTTACTTCTCTCGATTTAAGTTGAACAGAAAATTAAATTTTTGTAGTCCAAAGGACTTTTCCTGCTTAACTTAAATCCAACGAATTTTTTTGTTTTCTTTAATTATTTACTTATGTGTTATTATATGTATAAGTATACTTGCTATATATATATATATATGCTACATACATATGTATATAAAAAATAATGACTAATATCGAGAAAAAAGAAACTAAAAATAAAAATACTTAAAATTTAAATTGGTATCGTATAAAATAAATATATGTATGTATATGCGATCGTTTTTATTGCTTATAACGTAAAAATCTAGACAAATCTGTATGTGTCTGTGTGTGTGAGTGTATATATTTGAGTTGCTGCTGCGGCTAGACAAGAAAAATATCAATCGAATCGATGCTCAACGATATTTTCTCTGGCTATGGTGGGAGGAGAGTATAAACATTTTCATTTGAGATAATTTCCGGATTTTTTTTCTCCATAGAACTTCGAAAAAACGGGAGAGTAAAGGAATTAAAGGTTGCGGAAAAATCAAGTTATTTATGCTGCCTTTTGTGGTTTTGATTTTTTACCGGGGATGGGTTTGAATTGAGCAAGAATTTTGGTTTCGTTTTCTTTGATATGGACCACTGGATTCATTGCAAATAAAAAATATTCAACGGCTTTCCCGCTCCTGAAGATCACCTCATCTCTCTCCTGGCATTCCATTTTTTCTGTAATCTCGTGATTTTTGTTTTTCATTCTCAAGTTGGGGTTGTTGTTGTGGCTGCTGTTGCTGCTGTCGGAGTATCATTTACAAGCAAATCCAATAATTGTTTTGCCAAAATCTTTTTTCATAATTCTCATAAACTTGTGGTGCCCGTGGTCATCATGCCACCGGGATGATGCATGCCACCATTCTGGAAGTACATATAGTAATTGGCATAGGGCTGTTGTGAGGCGGCGGCTGCAGCCACTGCCACCTGTGTGGCAGCCACTTGATGTTGGGCCAAAGCGCTGGTGGTATTCGAAGCACTCTCACAATCCAACAGCTGTTGGTGTCCGCTGACCGCTGAACCACCTACCGGCGATGGTGTCATCGGCAGACTGGCTGTGAGACCACTGTTGACGGGATTGCCAACCTGACAGCTGGCACGCAATGCCACCGCCTGATGATGGGCCAAGATGTCGGTAACGGTGTGCGGTGATGGCCAGCCATGAGCCACGGCGGCGGCTGCCGCAGCCGAATGGACCTGATGCGGTGAACCTGTCTGGGGCGGAGAGGGTGTGCCGCATGACACTGTCGATTTCATGCTATACGCATTGTAGGGCTGGTAATACAAATGGGGATGGTGGGCATGGGCAGCGACAGAGGCAGCCGCAGCGGCCGCCTGGTGGGCCTGATGAGCATGGGGATGGGCTGTGACTGAGGCGGCTACAGATGTCACCACCGAGTGGGGCGGCGTGTGGTGCATATGACCGTGTCCATGATGATTGTGTGAGCCATGGGTGGGTGTATGGGCATGGGCACTGTGGGCCGCATGGGCCTGAGCCAATGAGTGAGCGTGTTGCTGCTGCTGTTGTTGTTGCTGCTGTTGTTGTTGCTGCTGTTGCTGTTGGGCCTGCTGCTGCTGCTGTTGGCTGTGCGAATGCTGAGGTGATGTACTGGGTGGCGGTGCTGGTGTGGCCACAGGGGCCGGTGTCGGCGGATGATGGCTAATCGGATTCAATTTGTTGCGCAGTATTCGTGATATCGAGCTGACACTGGGCACATTTGTCTTATCGCAGATACCCTCGCTGAGTAAACGATCACGGATCTCCCAGGCGAAAATGCCGGGATCACGCTGTTTCAACTCGCGTATATGATTGACAACCTTCGGGGTGGTAACGCGCGGCTTAGAGCCACCAATTGCACCCGGCAGTATGGAGCCCGTCTCATGGTATCTGGCCAGGATTTTCGAGACACAACCATGGCTGACACGCAGCTGGCGGCTAATATCACAGGGTCGTATGCCTAGGCGGGCCAGCTCCACAATGCGCATGCGTGTGGCATTCGGCAGGGGTCGTCCATTAACGAAGACACCACCCAATTGGTTGACTTCACCATATTGAGGGCATTGATTTTCTGGAGGAAATAGAAGAGAAAGAGGGGGAGAAGAAAATTTATGATTAATATCTATTTTCCAAGGAAAAGCTTATTGTAAGAAATCAGAAGAAAATAATAAAAGAAGTAGAAAAATAATAAAAACAAAGAAAGAAATTATTTGAATTGGAATGTTTTCCTAGAAAATAAAAATCTAAGTATGTACGTATGTCCGTATGTTTTTTCTAGTACGCTCTGAATATGCCTCATTTTTTGTAATTAGTTCATTGAACAGAAAAATAACAAAAAAATTGCAACAACAACAACAACTGTAGCATTTGTTGGAATTTATTGGCTGTGAAGCACCATCATCAGCATTGGCATAAGTAAAACCGCACGGACTTGTGCTGCATCTGTAGACTTTGTGCCACCAACCAACCATTGTTTCTAGTTCCGAGAATTGTTGCGGATATTGTTAATGTTTGTTTTCTTGTTTTTGTTTGTTGCAATTTTTAGTTCTTGTTGTTATTTTATTTTTTTTTTCATTGTAAGAGGAAGCATGTGTGTTGAATGAAAGTTTTTTTTTGCTAGTCCCAAGTTTTTTTTTTCTTATTTTTCGGGAAAAGGAAGCCTTCATTCATGCCATTTGAATGAGATTTGGAATGACCTAATTTTTTGTTGAAATATTTTGTTATTGATTATTTATCGATATTGGTTATCGATATTGGATTATGGTAACAACGGAATCATTTTAACATTATATGTTGCAAATAAGAAACAATACGGTAAAAAATGCATTGTTTCGATTTCGATTAATTATCGATAAATCGATAATTATCGATAAATTCCAGATTTTGTTAAAATATCGTAAAAAAGTGTATTTTAAAAATAAAATGCCTCAAATATTGAGTGATAATAACAAAAATCTTTTTTTCGATTTTGAGAAATTTCGATAATTATCGATAATGTTTACAAAATGTTATTGGCAAAATAAAATAAATATTGCTTAATTAAAATGCATGAGAAAAGTGTAATTTCAGTATAACTACTTCAAAAAATCATTTCGATATGTTTCGATAATTATCGATACTGCAATATTTTCACAAATTTTAGTATTTTTTGGTTTCAAAATTGTTATAGACAATGTAAAATGGAGTTTTTACTAAAATTTCTATGTAATTAGTTTTCAAAATGTAATTGGAAAACTCAATTTATCGAAATCGGAATATATCGTAATTGAATATTTATCGATATAAATGATTGCATATTACATATATTGACATGATATTGGAAGAATATTAATGACTGATGTTGAGAATTAATTGATTCAATTTCGATTAATATCAATATTTTGAGTTAATATTTCGATAAGTTTCGATAATTGTAAAAATTTTGCAAACATTTTTCTCATTTATTAATTTTTATTCGTAAACATTTGGGAAACAATTTAAATCAATTGAAATTGTTTCAATTAATTATCGATAAGTTGAAATTAAATTTCGATAAGTTTCGATAAATATGAAAATTAGGGAAAAAAGTTTTAATTTGTCAAAATGTCATTCATTAATATTAAATAAAGAATTTGAATCATAGAAACTGCATTACATCGCTATAGAAATGTGGAATTAAATTTCGATAAGTTTTGATAAATGTTAAAATTTCACAAAATATTACGATTTTGACAAATGTTATTAATACATATTAAAGGAAAACATTTAAATCGATTAATTTTTTATCAAATAGTTTACACAAGTTAAGTTATCGATTAAAATAGGCAATCGATAATTTAACTTGTGTAAACTATTTGAAAAAAAGTAATCGATTTAAATGTTTTTCTTTAATATTTATATGGACAAAAATTGTCAAAATCGAAATATTTTGTCAAATTTTAACATTTATCGAAACTTATCGAAATTTAAATTCATTTTTAACTTTAGTAACAATTGTAATAATCGATAAATGCAATATTTTATCAAAATCTGCTGGTTATGTTGGTAAATAAAGATTTTTTTTAATTTATATTATTTTTATTTAATTTATTTTTAAATAAATAATCATTATTATTTATTTCGATAACTATCAATTAATATTTAAAAAAAACTCAGTTTTGCCATAATAAACCCATAATCCTAAATAGAGACCCTCCTCTGTGTCACTGCTGGTTAATTTAAAACAATATAATTAATTGTCACCTTTTGTCTTTCCATTTTGTGGCGGATTTCCCCAAAAGGGAACCCACCCTTTAGGAAAAGCCAGTAGATAAAGATCGTTAATCATTTGTGATGAGCCAAAAAACGAAAACCAAGTGATTGAAAGAAATTGCACAAAATTTAGACATTTCGATTAAAATCTAAACACTTCATGTGACAACATGATGTGACAGTGATTGAAGAGGCAACAAGCTACTAAAAAGCTACTGAGTATCTCTCGTTACACAATTTCGCCATATGTTGTCCAATTTGCCATTGGATACTAAGCAGTTTCTCCTTCGTTGCTCAGTGGCCAATTGCGAATTGGAAGGGAAACCCAAAAATAGTACCAGGAAATTTCATTTTCACTGTTCTTGTTTAAAAATAGAGCATTCATTTTTTCTGTTTTGTAATCTTCAAATTTTTTTATTTCCCTATTTAGCCACACTTGTAGACCATTTGAAAAAAATAATCTCATTTCATTCATTCATTTTTTTATTACCATTTCTTTCCTCCATTTTTTGTTTGTTTATGAATGAAACGTGATTTACTCGATTACATGTTTATCAAGTGTGCAGCATTTTGCTTGCGGTATATGCGGAGTTGTCACTCACTCACTTGTTCCGTTCACCAGAAATCCAATACAGTATGATTTCGAAAAGAAAAAAAATAGAACCAATAGCTTTTCTAGCCCCATAAATAATAGCATGATATTGAATGAACCAGCGAGCGAACAAACGGCTGGTGGTTGTTGCTGTTGATAGGAGTACAATCAGACAACCAGCTAGCCATTCAGTCAGTTATCCAATCCAGCCACTGGTGGTATTGTGGGCAGATTTCTATTTTGTATGAATGGATGTTTGTGTGTTGGGCAGTAATATGATCCGAATATAATTGCCCAGCCTAAACAACCAACAACTGTTAACACCATTTGGAAACAATCTTAAAGAGGTTTTTTACAATAAAACAATACCATTAAACTAATGCGGGAGAGGCCAATAGAAGAAATAAGGGGTTAGGCGCACACAATAGATTTATAATTTTTGAAAAAAGATTATTTTTATTTATGCTTATTTAAAGTAAAATGGTACAAATCTCCACGTTGGGCGCCATTTATGTCAATTTAAAATTTGTTAATTGAAGAATTCTTTTGAAAAACGTTGGGCGCCATTTCAAAAATAGTATTTTATTCATATTAACATTAACAAGGATTATGGAAATCAAAGCTTTTTGTGATTTAACATATATTTATATAATTGTGGCGTCCAACGCTGACCTCTGAAATATTTTAACTCACGTTGGGCAGAAAATATAGTCTTTTTATAAGATAATTTTTTCAAAATGAAACATAATATTTGTATGTTTATAAATTTTAAATGTTATGATAATTCTACGTTGGGCGCCATTTCAAAAAAAAAAAAAAAAAAAAAAAAAAAATTGCACCCAATTTGAATTTTTAAAATGAATATAAGTCTAACTCTCATGGTGTTCCTCAATGTTTTAATATAATTAGAGAAAATATATAACTACACGTTGGGATCCATTTCAAAAATATTATTTTTTTGGTGTTAAACTTAAGAAGGATTTTCGAAATGGTATATTTTAGGGATTTTACTTTTTATAACTCTCGTTGGGCGCCATATCAGGAAATATAGTATTTTTTATATGATTAAGTTGTAAATCTTTGAAAAAAGAAAAATAATATGTTTATGTTTATTTAATTTTACATTGTACATAACTCCACGTTGGGCGCCATTTATGGTAATTTGAAAAAAAAAACTGATATTGCTTTCAATTTCAATTTTTAGAACAATAATGAGTCTACCTCTCATGCTGTTCCTCAATGTTTTAATGTAATTTGGAAAAAATACATAATTGCACGTTGGGCGCCATTTAAAAAATATTATTTTCTTGGCATTAAACTTGACAAGGATTTTCGAAATCTTATATTTTCGTGATTTTACAAGGATTTATATAGTTAAGAGAATTATGGCGCCCAACGTAGACTTCTAAAATAATTCTAAGTCACGTTGGGCGCCATATCAAAAAATATAGTCTTGTTTTATAAGATTAAGTTATAATTTTTTGAAATAATATTTGTATGTTATGATAATTCTACGTTGGGCGCCATTTATAGCAATTTGAAAAAAATCAGATATTGAACACGATTTGGATTTATAGAACGAACAAAAGCCTAACTCTCATGGTGTTCTTCACTGTTTTTAATGTAATGTTGAGAAAATATATAACTACACGTTGGGCGCCATTTCCAAAGTATTATTTTCTTAGTATTAAACTTAACAAGGATTTTCGAAATGCTATATTTTCGTGATTTTACAAGGATTTATATAGCTAAGAAAGCGTAGACTTCAAAAATATTCTAACTCACGTTGGGCGCCATATCAGAAAATATAGTTCTTTTTATACAAAAATCGAATATATTTAGCATATCTTTCATGGTGTTCATAATATTTTATTATAACTTAAAGAAAATATTAGAGTTGAGTAGTTCCGGAACGGACTAGTTCATTGGAACTATTCCGAGAAAGGAACGATCGGAACTAGTTCCAGCTCTTTAATTAATATAGTTCCTTTTTCTGATCTCGTTTCGAGAGATACATTTATTACTATGTAAATAGTAAAATTATTTTATTTAAAATATTTTTATTTATTTATTAACAACCTAATATGTTGTGCTCATCGTCCTCCAGTTGAATTCTGTAGCTTTTGAATATTCTACTAAAAGAACTATATGAAATGAAGGAACTATATGAAGCAAAGGAATTACATTAAGGAGCTAGTTCCTTTTTAAGGAAGGAAAAAGATCGATCCGCTACGTGAACTAGATTGCCCATTTTAAAAATATGTTATTTTCATGATATTAAAATATTTTTTTTTATATTTTTATAGTATGGAAATTATGGCGCCCAAGGTAGATTTTCAAAATATTTGGGCGCCATTTGAAAAATATTATTTTCTTGATTTTAAAATTAAGAAGCATTTTCGGAATTATGGATTTTATTTCCTTCTCGTGATATAACAAAGATTTACATAGTTATGGCTCCCAATATTTCAAAATACATTGGGCGCCATATCAGAAAATATCGTTTTTTATATGTTCGATTCAATTCCAAAATTCAGAATTATATATGTTCATACACATATATCCCATTTGTTCTCCTTTTGAACATCGCTGATTTAATTTATATCACTTCCACCCGCAAAATATGCCGCACATTAATTATCCTTAGGAAAATTGCAACTCTCACTTCACAGCATGACCAAACCCAGCTTTGTGTTTTAAACTCTTTTGCATGTCAACCGCAAGCAACCAACAACAATGATTTGTTGCAGTGATGGTGCAGACACACACAAAAATCCCGATAACAAAAGTCACCTATCTACCACAAAGCCCCCTACCACCCTGCTATATGCATTACTCACAACTCTGTGGCTCTTCAAATATGAAACCGGCAATTGTGTAGAGAGTATCATCTGAGTCTCTGCTGGTGCACTTAGTAACCTGAGCTATGCCGTCGGCATTTGTCATTTATGTGTGTGTAAACATGACATTTGACGTTTATCGGTTTGTTAAAATGTCATATTGAACAAGAACAATAACAAATGATGATCTACCACTAGAAGTATATCGCAAGCAATTATAACTAAATTGTATTTCCACTATCAAATTTCCGCCAGCGATGATGAAGAGAAGATATTCTTGAGGCGGTTTTGTGTTTTATTGGTTTTTCTTTGCATTTGTTGTTCCCTTTATTACGATATTGATTATGACATTTTTGCATTGTTTTTTTTTCTTGTGGTACCGCAAAATAAAAAACCTTTAACCAATTAAAGCCGGAAGAAAATGATAATTCCTTAGTTGCTGTGGCTTTATGTTTATTTCCCATTGCAGTTTATTTTTTTGTGCACATGGTATGCGATTGAGTTCTGTAGGATTTTTGCGGTTAAATACCAATCGAAAGTGTATCAACACAATTATTTATTTATTCAATTCAGCTGTGTTCAGTAATGCCGTCGGTGGCATTTTTTATTGAAGGAAGGAAGAGTAGAGGTTAAGGCAATTTATTTCAGTTGGTTCGGTCAATTTATCTTCCGGCCAAAAATGAAAGAAAACCAAGGGATTTATCAGTACAGAAGCCAATGTTGATAGCTATATGGCGGGGTTTTTTTATTGGAAAACAATTTGTCGCGGTTTTCGGTTCCCTTGGTTTTTTTGCAGAGGATTCTTTGCAAGGTGCGGTTGATTATGTGAAATGTTGTTGGGCTATTGTGAAAATGTTGGTAATATATGAGGTCAGAGAGAGTTAGGGGAAGAGATTTCTTTTTCATTAAAAGAAATACAATTTTTTTAATTCGATAAACATTTCTTATGGCGCCCAAAGTTAGGTTTCAACACATTAATTTAAGAATAATGTTATGTACCGGTTTCATAAATTAATGACTGTCATTTCTTAATTTATTTTTCTTAAAATAACATCCGATTTGAAATTTAATTTTATGTTGGGCGCCATTTCAATGTATATTAGTTATGCAAAAAATATGGCTTTGAACAATTAATAAAAGTTTAAATTTCGACGTTTGATACAGTTTCGAAAGAAAAAATAACAATAACAAATAACATGACTTCTTATTTTCATGTTGGGCGCCATTTCAATGATTTCTATACAATCGAAATCACAAGACTTTATTAAAATTATATATTTTTTTGATGTACAGTGGACAAAAAATCGGATAGATATTATCATGGTTTAAACTTATGATACCAGGCATTGTCATCCAAACCGATGTAAAGGTATAAGAAAATCCGCAACTTGGTTTTACAATTTTATCTTTTTATAATGTTATAAAATTTTGAATTAAACCCACGTGGGGCGCCAAAAAATGGTACGACTCTTTGGAAGCTAAAATAGTTAATATTTTCAGGACGTTGGGCGCCATTACTAAGAGATTTATTTTTTTCTTTATCTATTTTCTATATGCGAGCATTTCTCACGACTCTTATAGCTAACATGTTGGGACCAATTCCAACCCAACCTACATTGTATAGAACATAGTAGGTTGGGCGCCACATTAAAAAAACTATTTTTTGTTTTCAATTTAGAAACTAAATCTAACTTTTTTACCAATAATTGGTTTGCCATCGCCACTTTAGTTTCAGAATATATGAAAGTAAAACAGGCGCATAATTTCACGTTGGGCGCCATTGCAGACGATATGTATATCTTATCGTACTTCATAAATGAAGTACTAAAGTCTGTATAGAATTTAATTTATGACTTTTTTTGAGATTATAAAAATTTTTCTGTATCCTCACGTTGGGCGCCATTTCTAGAAACTACTTTAAATATCCAAATTAACGTACTCAAATACAATTTGAATGCTTTTTATATTGCATCTAAGGTGTTGTTTACGAAATTATGAAAAAATAACATATGAATAATTTCACGTTGGGCGCCATTTTAGGCTATATACATTTTTATGAAGGAATAAATATCTGTATGGAATTTTCATAATCCCTACGGTAATATTTGCGTAATAGAACGTGTTTTTGGCGATTTAAAAAATGCTTATGTATTCTCACGTTGGGCGCCATTCCAAATAATTATGTTCAATATCCCAAATAACCTAGTCTAATAGAAATAAAATTATTTATATAGCATCCATTGTGTAGTTGCAGAATATATGAAAATAAATTCTAATGTATGTTCAAATGTTGAGCGTCATTCCTGGCAATATATATTTTTTGAAGTTATCAATTATATGTATCTATATATATTTTTTTTGAAGTACTCGTTGTTAAATAGGCACTAACATAGCTTTTGATGGATAATACCCCAGCTTTGTGGGATCTAAAAGATATTCATGTATCCTCACGTTGGGCGCCATTTCTAATATTATTTTTTTTTATATCCAAAAATACTTAATACAATCTGAATTAATTTTATATGGCATCCAGCGAAAAAATCCAATGCATAGTTTTAGAAAATAAAACAGGTGTATAATTCCACGTTGGGCGCCAGAAATTAATGGGTAATTAAAGAACAAAGTAGGAAGTGAATGCAAACAGGTGTGTTATTGTATGTTCGTTACTATTTCGAAAACAATTTTGTTTTTGTAAATTTTCAATTTAATAAGAAAAGTGGTAAATAACTTCACGTTGGGCGCCATATGTAACACTATTAGCACAAAATATTCCATTATGTTAAACATTTCCACAATACTGAGAATCGACCCAATAATTTACAAATATTTTCGATCAAAGATTTTACTAATATCCTGGATTTTTTTGAAGTTCGAAGCTAATGGATTCCATAACACACATTTATTTTAAATTTTTCTTTAACCCACAGTTTTTTTAATTCAGTTCAGAGTCACTATTTTCTATTTTTTTTTTATTAATTTTTGTTTCAAATTACCTTTAATCATTGATATGCTTTATAAGCTACACTGAGAGAAATATAACAGGCCATACGTTTCTTAAAAACAATTTTTTTGAAAGCTTTTGTTGGTTGCACTGAGTTTAAAAAATATTTATATTTTCTAATATTTTTAAATTCGATTCTTTAAAAAATATATATTGAAATTCTTTTCACTGATTTTAAAAATCGTGTTTACCTCTTTTAGGCATGATATTTATTTGGTATTGATTTGTATTTAATATTTTTTTAATTTATGATTTATTTTTTTTTGTTATTGTAATATCACAATGTTGTTGCAATTTGTTAATAAAAAAATCTTCTTCTTTTTTTACACACTTCAATGAATACAAAAAACTAAAAATTCTTTAAGAAATTTTCTTTGTATATAGAGATATTTTTTCTTCTATTTTATTTTTTTCATTTACTGCCGAAGCATAACGTCTTCGTTTTTCCGGTCTTTTTGCTGTTCTATATATTTTTTTCCGCGTTAGACTTTGTTGTTATTGTTGTGGCGTTAAACTAGAGAACAAATCAATAATTATTGTTGCTGATGATGATGATGACGACGACGGGTATTGAAGCTGAACGAACGAAAAAAAGGACCGTTTGGTAGAGAAAAACACACGCACACGTTGCCGCCAACGCCGACGTCTCATGGTCCTACTAAAAACGAAGTGCGAGTTGAACAGAAGAGGAAGAACAACCCCAAGAAGCCAGCTCTTTGAATGGTGCCTTGTTTGTTGCTTGGCTATCGGTGCGTAAATGCTGTGTGTGTCGTTCCAGAGGAATTCTTTTGTACGCATCAAAATCAAAAAATAAACTGACTGACACAGACACGAACACAAACACACACTCTCGCACAGGATACGCACTTTCGGTTTGGTTGACGCAAAAGAGGGTGGGAAACAAAAAAGAACTACATGTGGAAAGGGAATGTTTATCTCAAAAGGTACAACAGCAGCAACAACAACGATGTGAACAAAGATGACGGCCATGTTAACATCTCGTTATTATAATACAAAAAAAAAAAAAAATACAACAAAAAACAACAACAACATTGCGTTAGGTTTATGCTGCCGCAGAGCTGCTAAGCCCTCTGCTACTGCGTGCGGTATTTTTTTAACCAACCAAATTATAATTTTCCTTCTTCCTTTACCACTCCCTGCCTCTCTTTCACACACAGGCACAAACACACACACACACATCCACAGAGCCTTACTTTGCATGGTAAAAAAGGTTACAAGTGGTAGTGTTTTTTTCCTGTCGTTGTTGTTGTTGTGAACTAGAAATTTAATTTCTCAATGAAAAATTACTCTCCCTCTCCCACCCTAACTCTCACAGAATACAGCATCCTTTCTTGTTTCACCGCTACTGCTGACTTACATATGTTTTTTTGTTTTCGAAAAACCGAACTCCAATTTCGATGCCGATTTTTCAGGGGTGACAGTGTACTTAGCCCCTTGCTCGATCACAAGCGATGAGTGTTTCGTGTTCGTTCCAGTAACGAGGACCGCTACGAATCTAATAAATTGCCTTTAACACATTTTTCAGATTTTATGCGACCAAGAGTCATGTTCATGTATTGAAGTGCCATTAGAGGAGCACAGAGTAGAACGTGCGAACCAAACACTATTTAATGCCATTCCCTATGTATGTGTGTCTGTCTGTCTATCGGACTGGATGACTGTCTGTCTGTCCTTTTGTATTGTCCCTTTCAAAAAGCGTAACATACAAAGGCAAATGAATGTAACAGGGTTGCCTGTCAAATAGAAAAAAAGCATCCCATCTGAAACGATGTAATAAATTTTACAACAACAACAACAACAATAACTTTTTTCCCATTGATAGCGAAATATTTCTTTTGTTGTTGCTAGTCCATAAAATAAAGCAAAAACAACAACAACAATATTATCATCACAATAATGAACGTGTTTTAAAAACAGTTTTTCTTCCTGGGACTTATGAATGAATGAATGGTCGAAAAAGGAAATCTAAAACTAAAGGTCGTTATTCGACTAAATTGAAGTGTTTAGTTGGGATGCAGATGATGCTCTGGCATGGATGATGCCTGTGAATATCGATAATGAAGTTGTTGCCGTTTCGTTTCGGCCATTACATTACACTCAAGCAAAATCCGAACTAAGAACAAACAACCCTTTATTTTTTTCTTGGTTTTTTGTTAGGCGTATAATTATGTTACGCTTAATGATATTGTTGCTTTATGCAAAAGAAAAAAGGGGAGGAGTATGGGGTGGTGACCGAACGTAGGTTTGTTTACACATAACTATTTATTTGTAGAGCGCCAAGAGAAGTAGGATGTTTAAGGATTCATTTGTTTTACAATCTTGGTATTTGTCAATTAGGCATTAAATTGTTGGTTAAGACAGTAAAAAAGGTTTGTAGGTTTTGTGAGGTTAGGTTAGTTTTTAATTACATTATGAGCAGGTTTATTTAATACAGTATTTTCCTTAGACAATCCTGTAAATTCCGGAGATCGTTAAAGTATACCTTATTTTTTAAAGATGTAACTCTATGCAGTGAAATATATAAATATGGCGCGCAACATGTCATACAAATGTATTTTATAAAAATTGTTTAAATACTGATGGAGATGAAACTCATCAAACAGACTCAAATTTTGGAAAAAAATGCATTTTCAATGGAACTTCACGTTGGGCGCCATGCAACACAAAGATTTTCATTTTACTAAATAATTGCCTAAAATCTCACAAATGATGACATATAAAAATGATTTCATAAAAATTGCATATTACCTAATTGTGGGAAAGAATATGGAAAACCCCATTTTTTCATGGAAATCCACGTTGGGCGCCCTGCTAATAAAATTTTCTTTTATTTAATGAATTAAATATTTGCATACAAATTTCGTAATTGATAACAATGAAATACTTGATTCTATATTAATTTGACATTATTTTTAAATTGTTTTAAAATGTGGCGCCCAACATGCCCAATATTTCAAAAGTGTATCAGTGGTGACAATAATATTTTTTATTTCTACCACAGAAAATACTAATCCATATTATGTTAGCACATACCCGTGAATTACAGTAGGTCACTTCAATCGCTTCAATTCATTAGTTTGTAGGAGAGGTACGGGGGTTACCAGCCCCTTCACGTCTCTCGCCCACAGACCTAAATGTAAATAAGGACTATACGCGGAAATAATATGGATTTGAAATTAGAGTTTTCTCTTGTAGAAATCAAATTATGGAGCCCAATATATTCACAAATTATAAGGAATACAAATTCTGTAAATAATGAAAATGGCGCCCAATATGGTACTTTTGTTAACAGTTTTGATAACTGCAACCTTAAGCAATTATATTTTCCTTTATTAAAATTCAAAATTTCAAATTAAAACCCTACGTTGGGCGCCACTTAACCAAGAGGCTTTTTTTAAATTTTTGTTTGAGAAAAATTATATTTTTATAAAATCCCAAAAATCGCTAGAATTAAAAACTTTATTTGAAATAAATTGGATTTTATTTCTTTTTTACAATGGCGCCCAACGGGTGAGTTTCAAAGCAATATGAATGTAAAACTGTGGAATTTTATTGTCTCAATAATGGTTATGTTCCAAGTTATCAAACGATCTCATGTTTTTAGACAAAACTAAATTTTCCGGGGAACACCACGTTGGGCGCCACAAAATGAAATTGTTGGTTTTCAGAAAATTTGAGAAAATATGAAAAATTATGACAAAAATGTAATATTTTTTTACTAATTAGTTTTAAGGCCTCACATAAAAGTGTGGCGCCCAATATATAGTCGGTAATTGCTATTATAGAACAGTCAGTTTTAATGGCAGTCTGTTTTTATTTAAATAGGAATTATAATAATGATTTTCAATTCAATTTTTAAATTTTGGCGCCCAACGTGAATTTTTGAGATTAATTGATTTTGTATGGCACAATACGAATAACATTTTCACTACTTATGTTGGGCGCCATTATTTAATATAATAAATTTATTTTATCAAATCGGCTGAATTATGGCGCCCAACGTGAAAGTTTATTAAATGGTCAGACTATTTGTAACACATTTTTTTCTAATTAAAAATTAATCGAAATTATTTTGTACTCTTATGGTCCCCTCGTTGGGTGCCACATTAACACCACATATTATTTAATGTGAAATATGTTTTGTTTTTTTTTTAATTTTCTAAGTTCTTCTTCTTTCACTTGAACTAATTTAAGAATGTTACTGCACGTCGGCGAAGACAATACCTAACTTTATATATGCTGCCACAATATGGGCGCCACTTATACATAATTTTATATTTATCCCTAACACGTAGATCATTTCCAAATTCCACGAGCATTTTAAGACATTTTCCGTATTTTTCTTTAAATAACATGCTAATGCTGACCCACATTGGGCGCCATATAAATATCGTATGTCTTATTTCCCTTGAAATATTTTAGAATGATACTGCACGTTAGCGGCGTCTTAAGAACCTTAGGTCTTCAAACATTAAAGATTCCATATTTCGCAATAACTAACTTTATATAATCTACTGCCACAATTTGGGCGCCACTTATACATATTTTTATATTTATCGCTAACACGGAGATCATTTCCAAGACGATTTTAAGACATTTTCCGTATTTTTCTTTAAATAACATGCTAATGCTGCCCCACGTTTGGCGCCATATAAAAACAAATACATTTCGTTTTTGTTATTTTTCCCATTTTATTCATTTTTGCACCCGTCAAATTTGATGGTGCGTAGCCCTATTTGTATTTTACAGATATTGTAAATTTTAAAACAGTTATGAAAACGAAAACCTTGACACATTTGTTTAATATTGAAAATTGAAAAACATATGAATATTTTATTTCAACACACATATTTTTTCTGAGCGTACCTTTGGGTTTCCCTACCGAGAGTCACAGAAATCCAATAAATCCAAAATAAAAATTACAAAAAAGAAAAATCGAAAACACTCCAAAGAAATATTCGACACAAAAAATTAATGTTTTGATGTTTTGTAATAGGAATCAATACAAAACAGCAACAACAAAAAGATTGAAAATCATACGAAACAAAACAAAAAAAAATATATATAGAGAAATATATAGAGAGTGAACAAGAGCAATAATAACAATACGTACCAAAAAAATTACAATCGAAGTCAGATCGGAGTCAGACAACAATGAAATAAACGAGAGGGGCGCATGTTACGTTGCGCACACATTGTATGTTCCAGTCGATGATAAGTTAGTTGATTTTGTTTTGTTTTTTTTTTGCATAATATTGGTTGTACGCGTGCGTGTGTATGTGCGGATTTTCGCGAAGTTTTGAAATTATGGTGGTTGTTGGTATAGTTGATCAAAAAAAGTTTTGTTGTCGTACACAGATGTTCATTAGTTTCAATTTGCAGAAAATGGATACAACAACAAAAACAAACATGATGCAAAATAACAACAACAACATATGATTTATTTTTTTGTTTTGTTTTTCATTTCAATGGCAAAAAAGTAATTGTATAAAAATTACACACACATTGACACATTCGCATACAACAACCCAGATATGAATGAAAGATCGAAGCAACATGGTTTTCATTCACAGTGGCGGTAAGTAGGAGGATTAACACCAAAATTTAAGCGCAGAACCACCACAGAAAAATTGGAAATTAAATTTGTAAAAAAATGAGAAAAAAGAAGAAAATTAAATTAGGTGAGTTTTATTTTTATGGGTGCGCAACGGGTCTGATCATTTTTTTTTTGTCGGTGAACGCATCAAAACCCTTCGTTGGATTTGCAAATAAAATTAAAATTGTAACCGGAAATTATGGCAACTACAATAATCAAAAATAAAACCAAGCTACTTATGTACAGTGCAATATGAATTGTAATTAAAAATAGAAAGAATAATAAAAAGAGAGGATTTGTGTATCTTTCGTAAGCTGCTAAGTACAAAAAAAAATTAAAAGAAGCTACACCAAAGCGAAAAAATTAATTAACCCTTTATAGACTACCAATAATTATTTCATTTGTTAAAATAATTAAATTGAAGTACTTGAATTATAAATCAATAATGTAACAATTAAAAATGACGGTAAGTTCGACCGGGACGAACATTTTATACCCTTCACCCTGACAAAATACATAAAATCGGGACTTTTCTATGAGGGTAAATTGCTCCCAAGAAAAAAAAGGAAAAAAAACATTCAGACAGTTATTATGGAGAATTGGGCTATGACCCTGAATATGTTGCGAATATGATCTGAGGAGCTATTTAGAAACATGGACTTAAAATTGAAAATTCCCTTTGAAGAAATTGTTACCCACCAACGAATGCCAATTTGCAGCCACTTCGTAATACTAAAATATAGTCCAATTAGTTGAAAAATCAGCCTAGATCCCATAAAATACCTATAAAGGGGCTGGACATTTATATGGAGGATATATCCAAAAATCGATAGATATTTATAATTTTTGTGTAGGAAAATTTCCCACCCAAAGAGAACTCAAAATATAAAATTAAAACCAAATCGATAGAAAATCTTCATCAGTATCTTCGAAACACGGAGTTATGGAGGTGCCGTTCTGTGGGGGTCAATTGCAAATTTGGGTTAATATTAGTAATTTTTCGTAGGGAGATATTTTTAAATATTGAAATTCGGGAGATATGGGGGCTACCCTTAAAAGTGATAACATTTTTATGCATGATAGGAAGATTTACAGCCAATTCGACTGAGAAGGGTGACCATACTCCACAAAGTATCGAAATTCGAGAGGTATCCTTTAATTAGGACTAATATGAAAAGTGAACCAATATTCAAAATTTTTGGTATGAAGATTTGCTATCCATGAAGATTTGCTACCCATGAAGATTTGCAGCCAAAAATATCGAATTATAACCAATTTGTTTGAAAAACGAAACCAAACTCCCCCGATATCGAAATTTAATAGGAACCCCTATATGGTGCTATGAGAACCCAAAAGTTCTAAATTACAACCAATTTGATTGTAAAATATGCCCAAACTCCCCAAAATACCGTAATTCCGAACGTTATCCCGTTATATGGCGGCTATATTGAAACCAATATTGATACTTTTTGATATGGAGATCTACTACCCAAATGGGACCTTAAAGTGTGAAATTACAGCCAATTTGGTTGAAAACACGCACTCAAGCTCCCCTAAATACTGGGCGGTTATATGGGGACCACCCTAAAACTTGGGCCAATATCAATATTTTTTGGTAGGAAGATTTGTACGCTATGATAACAAAAAATACCAAAATACAATCAATTCGGTTGAAAAAAAGTACACGAACAAACCCAAACTCCCCTAAATATCGACATTCGGTGGATGAGGTTATATGGGTACTACCCTGAAACCTTGGCCAATATCAACATTTTTTGGTAAAAGATTTGCTTACCAAATTACAACCAATTCGGTTGAAACATGTGCCCAAACACCCCTAACTATCGAAGATTTGGGTGGTAGTGTTATATTAGGATTACCCCGAAAATTGACCAATCTGCATAATTTTTGGTAGGGAAATGATCAACCCTATTAGAACCAAAAATACTAAATTACAGCGAATTAGGTTGCATACCTGACTAAAATCGCAACAATACCCAATATTTGGGAGTAAAGTCATATAGGGGCTACACTAATTAATACCTGGAACGTCATAGTCCATTTTCAATACCAAACATCCTAGGGATATGTGAGCAATGTATGTGCAAAGTTTCGAAGCTCTATATTAAATATTATGGACATTCCTGTGATTCCACCAGACCAACGGACATAGCTAAATCGACATGGAATTTTATTCAGATCAGGAATATGGGGTCTTTAACAAATATTTCATGATATAGCAAAGCAAATTTAATATTCACCTAGCCTTATGGTGAAGGGTATAAAAATTCCAGAGTCTATAAAAATCGAATTTTTATAAATAAATAAAAAAATAAAAAAATCCAAGATACTTGGTTTGACGTACGACCCTGTGTTGTGTTTTTTGTGCAAATTGTGTATTTGCATATTCGGCTAAAAGTGGGACCTTAATATTTAACTAAACTCCATGGTCCTATAATAGATTATAGCGACTAAAATCGCCACAATGCCGAATATTTGGGAGTAACGTCCTATAGGGACTATACTAATACGTAGACCGGAATATTCCATTTTAAATACCAAACATCCTAGCTAAATGTTACTCATTAATATTTAAACAAACTCCATGGTCCTATTAAAATATTTTAAATAATTTTGTAAAAAATTTCTTTCACCTAACAAAAAAATTCTCTGACATTGGTAGTTAAAGGGTTAATATGAAATAAAAACTAGATAAAAATCCACTAAAACCCCCAAGTGCTGCAATACAGAGAATTTGCAAAAACAAAAATACAATAACAGAAATTACCATTAATAATAGTGAATAAAATATAACAAAAATAACAACACTAAAAACTAAATTTTTGGCTAAATTTAAAAGTATGTATGTTTTATAATTATATCTAAACTTATATGACTACAACACATTATTACATATATATCGTGTTCCACAGAGAGAACATAGTGGTGTAGGTGGGGGTTACTCAAAATCTATTCTTACAATTACCAACAATATTTGCTGCGGCAAAAAAATGACAAAAAAAAATACAAAACTACTAAAGTGCATCATTTATGGTGTTTGTTGTTTCTGTGTGCTCTTTACAATAATAAAAATAAAAACAATAAATACATTTTCATATTCTTAACTATTTCCAAGTAAACTAATAACTCAGAAAATGTGATTATCATCATCATGATTCATCATTACGTTGGAAACGAATCATCATCATCATCTTTTTTGTAGTTGTTATTTTTGTGTGATTTTTTATGAAATATTTTTTTTTTTTTGTACACCAAAGTCAAGTCGAAGTTCATGTGAGGCGTGTGTTTTTGTTGCATTTGTATTTATTGGCAAAGAAAATATGCATTTTTATTTTTTGAGGAAATAAAAATATTTATTATTTTTTTTTAATTTTTAAATACCTATTAACGGGAATTTTATGCTCTTGTAAAATTCAATGCCATTCTATGTACACAAATTCATTTTTTTTTAATTAAATTAAATCTGTGATGAATTTTACGTATATATTTCTGCTCTAGGATGGCAACAGATGACACTATCGAACGTTTAAATTGGAAAGTTGCATATTTTTTAGCATAAACGTTTTGATGTACCAACATGTGTTGTGTTGTTTACAGCGATACATTTGCTGATTTTCAATTGTTTTGCTCGCCCAAATTTAATTTAAATTTTGAGTGGAAAGTTTATTAATTTTTTTTACCATAAACATACTCAGGTACGTTTTGATGTACCACCATGTGTTGTGTTATTTACAGTGATATATTTTCTAAGTTTCAATTGTTTTACTCACACAACATTAAATTTAATTTTGAGTAGGTGAAGAATTATTTTTCCATATATCAATTCTGAAATGTTTATACTTTATTTTTTGAATTAAAAACTTGATTGGTATCTTTTTGCAAATACACCAACCACCCTTATTATATATTTCCTATTTCTTCAATTTCCCTAATTTCCCAAGTAGGGTATTTTTCTAATCCCGGTAGACCTTCACATTGCCCCAAAACAATGTATGTGAGTAGGTCTGTAAATGCACACATAAATTTCAGCTAATTACCAGCATAATAAATAATTATCGTCTAGTATGCTAAGGTGCTTAAACAAATGCAACAAATAAACGTTTAAACACGTTTCACGCACACAATTACCGCACTATATATATGTGGAGAAGAAGAGGACTGATATGCAGTTTGAAATGTTTTAGAACGCATTCGGTTAGCATTGGTGTCGCAAAACAAATCGAAAAAATGTTCAGAAAAATTCCAATTTTAATTTTTTCTTTAACAATTTTATTAAATTTTATAATTCAGTGTCATGGCAGTGTTCTAAAAACGAATGAATTAACGGAAACCAAAAGGAGTGTAAGAAAAAATGAAAATAATTATAAAAAAATAATTAAATTAAAAACATATTAATTATATAATTTTTTTTTAATGTGGATTTGAATAAAAATCAACAGCATTTTGGATGAAGTGAAATATATTTAAAAAAATGTTTCAGAATTGTAATACTAAATCAAGAAAACGTTTTAATTTATTTACTTTGATTGAGTAGAATATTGTAAAATACATTCTTTGAGGATTTGAAGAAAAATCAGGAGTTTCTTCAGGGACGTGAGAAATATTATAAAAAAAATATCAGAATTGGTATACAAAACTATGAAAGTTTTGATTTTGTATAAATTATATATTAAAAAATATATTTTCAGAATTGGAATACAAAATCAAGAAGAACATTTTTAATAAATTTACTTTAATTGAATAGAATATTGTAAAATACTTTCATTGTGGAGTTGAAGAAATATGAGGATGTTCTTTGGTGACGTGAGAAATATTATAAACAAAATATATCCGAATTGGAATTCAAAACTATAAAAATAAATAGTGATTTTGTATAAAATATTATAATAAAGATTTTTGGTGTTTATTTATTTATTTTTTTTTTTTTTGTGAAAACTTAGATATTACAAAAATAATTTTTGTGAAATTTAGCAAGTCGATGTTTAAAGACTATCTTAAATAAAATTTTTTAAATGAAATATCATTGAAATATATCAAAAAATATTAAATATTGTGTCCGGAATTATATATCAATTTTTTTGTTTAAATTTTCATTTAAAAATTGCAAATAAATCGTAATCTTTATTAAATTCATTGGATTTCTTCCATTATCTCTAAAGCCGAGTTGGCAAAAAGTGTTGCATATTTCTAGGCGTAAAATGAAAATACACGGTAATTAGTATTTAGATTTTTGAAAAGTGTATTTTTTAAAGAAAAAATTAATAAAAATGAGCAGAAATTTAAAAAATGTGTTATATACAGTCACTCACAAAATTTGACACATGATTTGTAAGGAAATTTGTAAATGTCTTCTTTAAAAAGGGTAAGAAACAAATGAAGTCTTTATAAAGGAGTAGAGGAAAAAATTAAACATTTTATGAAAATTTCCATAAATATTCTAAGGTTGGAAAGAAAATTGTCAAAATTTCACCTTTTTGTGGATTTGAATACCAATCTGATGTATCTTCTTCTTCTTTGGAGAAGTCACCTCGATATTGATAATTGGCACCAAAGAGATTGTAATTTAATATGGTGGATTGTTATAGGGTAGAAGGGGTATGTTTGTTGGAGGTCCTAGACCACTGTTTTCAAATCTAAAATCCGGATCCGAATTTTGGGTATTTCTAATATCCAGCCCATGGTGGAGGGTATAAAAATATCGGAAAAGCCGAATCAATTTTTTTTAAAATCAATTTAATTTGTTTTAAAATAATTATTGTATTTTTTTGTAGCCCCGTTCATTACTTGACGATTTTCTTTCAATTTTATACGATGATGATGACGACGACGAAGTAGACGAGAATGATGATGATCGTTCCCTTGAGAAGATAAATAAAAATCAAACTAATGATAAATCAAATAAAAAATATGGTAAGCTATATAACTAGACAAATAGAGTTTCCCACATATACAAATACTGGTGGTAGTGCAAAGTAGATTTTTTTTTAAATATATGTGAACATTGTTTATGCATGCAAAGAATATACAGGGGAACCTCTCAAAAATCGTGAATAAATTTAAAATTTATTTTTTTATTTTAGGGAATAAAATTCCCTAAAATTATTTCATCATTTAAATAAGAGTTTTTTTTATTATAAAAAATATATGTAAATAAAATTATTATTTTTTTATAAAAAAAATAATACAAATATTTATTCTAAATAAATAAATTAATAAAATCATAAATAAAATACTAAAAATTATTGCTTTTTCATAATAAAATAATTATTTGATCCAGAAAATAATAAATAAAATATAAATAAATTTGTTTTTGAAATAATAATAACTATTATTTTTAATAAATAAAATAATAATAAAAAAATATTTTTTTTTTTTGAAATAAGACTAACTATTATTATTAATAAAAAATATTTAATTGAATTAATAATTAATTAAAAACGTTTCATTTTGATAAATAAATAAAAATAAATATTTTTATTTTTAAATAAAACAATTATTATTTCTATAAAATATAAATAATTATTTTTATTTATAATAAAAAATTTTCTGTATATTTTTATTATTGTTATTTATTTATTTTTTCTTTTTTATCACTTTTTTTTTTGAGAGTTTCCAATGTATTTTTTTCTTAAATTTAATTTGTGCAACAAAATTGAATATTTTTTCTTTTGTTTTTTTTTTCCAGAAATTTGTCGTGATTGCAATATAACATATCAAACATATCAAAGTACCCAACATAATACCACTAATTACTATGGTGGACAGAAACAACAACATCAACCACAAATGGGTGCAGCAACAACAAATAATAAAACTACACAAATCGAATCAAAAGCAGCAATTGTAACACCAAAACCTACAACAAAAGATACTACTACTCCAGCCATGGACAGCAAAGATACACCATACACAGAACCTAAACCAGAAACCGATAAAATAAAACCTATTCCAAAACCAGAACCAGAAATCAAGGAAGATATAACTTCCAGTTCCGAAACGGAGACTATGCTCAGATCCCTACCTCCAGCACCGGTTCCACTTGATCCATTATTGGAGCCATCTGATAGCATACCTTCTGAGGAGGCATTAACATCGGAGGAAAAGGTGTAGATATCTATATGAAGACACAAAAAAAAAATCAAAAAGTGGGAAAGAAAAAAATTGTTTGTTGTATAATTATGAACATAAAAGAATTTGATTATTTCATTTTTAAAGTTATTTGTTTATTTTTGTGCGTGAAACAAAATTCGTTTTGTTTATAAACTAATGTGCATATTTGTTTAAAAAAAAGTATATATCAAAATAAAACTAGGCCCTTATTTTTATGTGTTTTCCAATAAAGACCCCTAACATTGAATGTATACCAACCAACACCTTTTATCAAAACCCTTACTAAGATTTCAAATGGACGTATTGGGCATGATCATACCTGTAACATTATTGTTATTATTTCCATTTCCTGGCGATGTGGTTGTATCATTACATGAACCACCACCACCGCCTTCATTGACAAGTGTCGTTGTTGGTGTGGTCTTAACCTCAGACGATGAGGGAAATGTATAAAGATCTGAGGGAAGATGGGTTTAAAAAATAAATAAATTTATATAAAAAAAAAATAAAACGGAGAAAAAATTGTGCATTACTTTCTTGGTGCATCAAACTAAACTTAAGAGAAGGTGCAGAACGAAATCTAAGTGAATATGAGAGAAAACAAAAACAAAAAAAATATTTATGAGAAAATAATTTCTTTCTCTTTCTCAGTAAGATAACTATAGCAAATTTATTAGAGACGAATACCAACACCAGTTCTAAACCCATTTACAAATATTCTCTCAAAATTGGCAAAGGTTTTCGATGAAGATATTGATTTGCAATTTTTTGGATAAAGCGGATAGCGCCTTAGATCATTCGGATAGTATTGGTAATTTATTTTCGTTATTTTGAAGATAGTGGACAACCTTTTAAAATTCCATTCCATTGACTAGAATAATGCGGATAAAGGGATGTCAACCCTCTGGAGATAATGGAGTTTTTATTTGGATAATTTTTACATAAATATAAACCATTAAAATGCCATAAAATGATGTGGATACTAGATAATATTCGTGGATAATATTTGTGGTAAATTTTTTTTCATAAATTTATTTTCTTTGCTTAAAAAAAAATCATCAATTTTCTTAATTTGGATAATGTGGATATAATGGTAACATCATCTGGATAAAGGATTTTTGTTATGCGGATAACTAATTTGAAGTATATACTTTATTTGGAGAGTGTGGATAAAGCAGATTGATCATAATACTTTTAATCGAATGGATAATGACATTTTATTTAATATTGGATAATCCGGTTATTTTAATGGATAATGAGGATAAGGTAGATATATTATTTTTATATAAAAATTTAAATTTAAAAATACAAACTTCCGTTTTATAAAATATCTCGGATTTAAGTTCGAAAAATCTCAATTTTTTTAAAATATTTACAATTTCGGAAGAGAATACACAAGTACTTTATCCTATTTTAGGAGAAACTATTTGGAAGAAATTTGTTCTCTACAATTATTTATTTTTGTGTTTTTGAGAAGACTGGAACATTTTCCCTCTCATTATTAGCGAGGAGTAACTTAACTCGATTTCTGTGAAATTGTCATGAAAATAATTCCTCTCCCTGGGTATTTTTTTATTTTTTTTGGAAGAGTATCCGTTGGGCAGACTAATTTAAGTGGAATAAATTTCTCTTCTTTCCATTTGTTCGTGTAGACTACATTATCCCGAAGAGTATTTTATCCACAATGATTAAACAAATGGAGAGAGAAAAGTTCTCTCCCCATTATTTACGAGAAGAATTTTATCCACATTTTTTTTTTTTTTTTGATATTGAGAGAAAAAGCTTATCTCTCTCTGAATTATTTTCGTGGAGAGAATTTTTATCCACACTTATTATGAACGTTTTGCGATCAATTCTCTCTCTTTCTCTCATTATTTCATTAATGATGAGAAATTTATTTTCAATATTAGGAATATTTCTAAAATGTCTTCATAAATAAGATTTCAACATTTGCCATTTAGAGAATATTTTTTGTATTTTTCGAATTTTTTTTTTTTCGATAAACAACGTTGCAATTTTTCCATTTTATCTTGGTAGAAGGGGAACTAGGAGAAGTGGAACTAGTGAAGTACAGTGCAGTAAAGTGCAGTGTAATGGATAAACGATGATCATTACCTGATGAATGGCCAAGATTCGAGGAAACAACGTCCGTTACTATGGAAACCGGTACAGATTTCACATCGGACGGAAATGTATAGATATCTGAGATGGGATAATAAATCAAGGGAAAATTATAATTTTTTGGAAAATATTAAAAAAAAATAATAAAAAAAGTCAACAAAAATTCAACGAAAAAGTAACTAAGGTGCAAAAATTAAATATAAGTGCGGACATGTTTGGTAAATTAAAAAAAAAATAAAAATATTAAAACAAAATATTATAATGAACTAAGTAAGAGCCAAGGAAATCTTCCATTGTGTGCATATCCAGGTGATATGCATAATTTGCTCTCTTCCTAGGCAGTATAAAAGCCATTGGAAAATTAAATCTAGCTTTGCAAATTTTCTCCAAATGCTGGCTAGAAATTTGCTCTCTCTCTCTCTCTCGCTAGGGAGTATAAGAGCCAGTGATATGCTTCCATTGCACATTTTAATTATTTTTTAACAATATTTTCAACAACTACCATTAGAATTACAAAAAAAAATCTGCCGAAATTGCCATACCTGATACAACACCCGATGTATCACCACTACATGATACACCAATGGGTAATAATGAATCCGCCGTCGATTTTACTTCTGAGGAATATGAATAAATATCTAAATAAAAAAATGAACGAAATGAAGAAAGGGAAACAATTTATAAATTAAGCAAATAATTGACAAAATGAAGAGTGGATTTGAAAAAAAAAACAAAATAACCCCAAGTGCAAACATAAAACGGTGCGGAATTTAATTTTTTCTTGGTGTGTGTAGAAAAAAAAAGAGTGCGTAAATTACAAAAACTCAAATCAATAAAAATAAATAAAAATAAATAAATAAATAAATTATTAGAAAAATATTACATAAATTAAAATGTATACAAATTAAATAAAAAATATTTCAATCGTGTCGATATATATTATACATCTCGATATATATTCGAACACAATTTTTTTCTGAGCGTAAGAAGCAAACACTTATTCACGAATTCTGGAACAATTTGGATACTATGAAGTGAAGTGATATTGCAAAAATTAATTTACAATATCCAAACACGCCTGAATTTTTTTTATTTAAATTTTTTAGTTAATGGTGCAGTTTCTATAAATTTGTGACCTCCTTTTTTTATACATTTCAGGTTATTACTTCAGCTGAGTAAAACCCTGAAAGGGTGCAAAATAATATTTGGTAAGGCATGGATGAAAGTTTTTTATTTCCTTTAGCTGGAAAAAATAATCCCCGACCAGATCTTACAAAAATGCAACAGTACGGTGGAAAGTAAGGAATTTGTGCTGCGACGTACGCAGACGGGGGCCCGGCCCCCCTGAAATGATTTTTGTCAGAGCATATTTATGTTTGCAACAGCGAATTTTTTCATTTTGTAGTACAGGGTTTTTTTTGAAGACAGATTAAAAAATACGTATGGGTGCAAATGGAGCTAGATACAACTCACAAAAAAAAAAAATTGTGGACCGAAGATTCCCGACATTTTTCCTAATAACAGGAAACAAACCATACAATTTTTTCAAAGAGGTGTATATAGAAAATTAGTGAAATACATTGGCTTCCGATCTCCCAACACTTCAGGAAACCTGCCTTAAAATTGGTTTCGTAGAGGGGCAAAAAGAGTAGTAGAAGAGTAGAAGAGTGTAGGAGAAATTTATATATTCCCGAACTAAAATTGTCTGAGAAAAATTTCCTTTCAGGAAATATTTTGTGCAATATTTTGTTCTTATAATACTGGCGCCCAACGCCAGGAAAATTAATATCCAAATACCGATTAAGGTCGTAATTATTTTCAAAATGTAAGAAAACAAAAAAATAATAAATAAATAAATAATAGAGGTGCAAAAAGAGTAGAGGTGATTTCAGCTAAAATAAAAATATTTTGAGGAATTATTCCCTTCCAAAAAGATTTTGTACAATATTTTTCACTTGAGATACTGGTGCCCAAAACCTGGAAAATAATATTCAATTTGGGCATTTGTTGTTCAATCTTGATGGAAACAGCCCAGATATTAATCTCAGAGAGGTGCAAAAAGAGAAGAGGTGAAGTTCGCTAAACTAAACTAAAAAAATCATTTGATAAAATTTCCTTCAAGAAATATTTTGTGCAATTTTTTCATTTGTTTAATGTTCTGGTGCCCAACACCATGGAAAAGTATGTCCACTCTGGTTTTCTTTTCCAAAAGAATTTTGTGCGAATTTGTCATCCACAAAAAAACATTGTTCATCATACCTGAGGTGACCATAGTGGCCCCAGCCGATGATGTGCCGCCCGTACAGGCAACGCCGTCATTAACTAAAGCATCAGCGGAGTTATTAACATCGGGAAATAAATAAATACCTAATGGATAAATAAAATAAATGTTGAATAAAAAATGAATACCAAATAAAAAAAAATCGGTGCAAAAATCAAGAGGAAGGGGTGCAAAAAATTGTAACAAAATAAAATTGAATAATAAAAACAATTATATAAAAATTATTTTAAATCAGGTGATAGCTGAATTTTGCAGCTAGGCTAAAATTAGGAGACTAAAAATAACATCTTTGATCGCTTTACAATGCTAATAACAGAGAAAGATGTATTTTGAATTTTTGCTTTATTTTCCTTAAAAATAAAAACAGAGAAGGTAATAATTTTCTTTATAATTATTTTTTTATATTTAAAATCCAAAAAAAAAAAATTAAATGAAATTGAACCAAATTTAAGAGCTATGGAGGCTGCCAACGTAATATCAAATAATATTAATAAAAATAATTAAAAAAAATATTTTTATACAGCTGACTTTTAGCTTTGATCCATTCAGAGCTAATATTCAAAATCATCATAATGCCCGAATTACAAATTCTTTAATTGTCATTTCCTTTTTTTAATATATATTTTTTAATATAAAACTTAGATTTGTAATTCATTCAAAACCTATTATTTTTATTTTTATGGAAGAAAATTTGTTATATTCAAAATGCCTTTAATATTTTTTCTTTAATTTTCCAATTTAAACAACTTGTAGCTTGTTATAACCTCAAATTCCGCCCCAAATGTGGTCTCTTATCCTCCACACCAGTTCACAATTAAACAAAAATATCCCAAAAAATCCGTTATATCCCGCTGTGTACAACATGTCCTAGTTAAGTGCCAACAAGAAAAATAAACTCAAACTCATTGTCAGCTAGCTAGCTAGCTAACTGGTATATCTAAACCATAAATTCAACTAAATGATTATCTGCTAGGGTAGTCTGGTTAGCGATTATATTTTATGATGATATGGTGATATAAGAAAAGAAAAAAATAAATTCAACAGCAAAATGATAAACTCACTATGATGCTCCCAACACCACCCTCCCCCTCTCATCTCAAGCAACCATTTGCAAAAGCATAACCTCCGCCCCTTCATCTGTCGCCCCACTTTATAAAACACTTTTTTCTCTAAATGTAAGTTTAGTGTATGGTCGGTCGGTTGGTCGTG
Source organism: Musca vetustissima (assembly GCF_032173495.1). Taxonomy (NCBI): domain Eukaryota; kingdom Metazoa; phylum Arthropoda; class Insecta; order Diptera; family Muscidae; genus Musca; species Musca vetustissima. Next base: position 167,436 of record NW_026877185.1, on the reverse strand, counting down.
TGTCAATCGTTTCCCCTTATTATTTATCGTTTCGGATGTGGTGAAAAACTTTGTCACTTAAATGAACAAACGAACGAAATACGCAGAATCCAACAACAATAGAAGGACGTTGTTAAATTGTGGTTTTTTGAGGGGGGTTTCGTGGGATGAGAGGAATTTTTCGTTGGAGTAGGGGAAAGGAGTTTTGAATATTAGAACACTAGGCTACGAAAAATATTTTTTAAAGAAAAAATATATTTTTTGAATATTACGAAAATAATAAAGACGTAAAAAAGTCGTTAAGTTCAGTCGGACCGACTTTTTTATACACCCTTCACAATGAGGTTATTTAAAGTGTCTAAAATCCATAGGGATGTTTATAAGGGAAACTATGTCATTGTAAATTGCATCTAGGAGAAAAATAAATACAAAACTCTCAATCGCTCAGTTTGGAAAATGTTGACCCCGGACCTTGAAAATGGTGAAAATCCCGCTTAAACTTTATGGAACAGTAGGCTATGTAGCAACATAGTCATATATTAAAAATGTTCTGTGCAGAAGTTGTTTACCCATTAAGGTATCGGAAGACCAAATTGCAATCATTTCGTAAATTTCTAAATATCGAAAATTGAGGGTATGGTTATGTGGAACCTTACTCGGAACTTAAGTCAATATTTATAATTTTTTCTTAGAAAAATCGGAACCCAATGAGAACCCAAAATAATGAATTGCAGCCAATTTATTTGAAAGTTGTGCCCGACATCCGAAAAAATATCGAATAATGATAAATACCGTGATACGGAAGATACCTCAAAAATTGGGACAATATTCATAATTTTTGGTATCCCACGAGAATTCTAAATTTCAAATTATCTATTTCTATTCGTCCAAAAACACCGAATATATTGAAATTCGGGAGATTATTTAATATGGGCGCTACCCCGAAACTTGGGCCAATATTCATAATTTTTGGTAGGACGAAAATTTACAACTAATTTACAACCTCAAAATACCGAAAATATCGTAGCATGAAAGGTCCTTTTTTATGGGGACTACTCCGTAACTTGGACCAATATTCACAATTTTTGTAAGGATAATTTCGACCCTACGAAAACTCAAAATACCAAATTACAACGAATTTGGTTGGAAATGGTGCCCATGATCTCCAAAATATCGATATTCGGGAGGTCCTGTTATATGGAAGCTACACCGAAAATTGGACCAATATTCATAATTTTTGGTAGTCTCTATCCAATGAGAACCAAAATATCAAATTACAATCACTTCGCTGCAAAAACGTGCCCCAACTCCTCAAAATATCGAAATTTGGGATGTCCTGTTATATGGGAGCCACATCGGAAATTGGACCAATATTCAAAAATTTTGGTAGGGATGTTTTCTACCCAATGAGAACCCAAAATACCAAATTACAATTAATTCAGTTCAAAAATGTGCCCAAACTTTTCAAAATAACGAAATTTTGGAGGTACTTTAATAAGACCAATATTCATAATATTTGGCTGCCGAGAGATAACCAAAATACCAAATAACACCAAATTCGATTGAAAAATTATGCCCAAACTCCCAACCGAAAATTTGACTTCATACTTTTTGGTAGAAAAATTTTCTGCCCCATTGGGAACCCAAAATGTCAAATTATAATCAATTCGGTTCAAAAACGTGCCTAAACTCCCTAAAAGACCGAAGTTCGGAAGGTATCTGGGTAGGGGGGGCTAACCAAAAAAGTGAACCGATGTTGATCATTTTTGGTAAGAAGGCTTCATACCGAATGAAAATCCAGAATCCCAAAAATTCGAAATTTTGAGAGGTCCTGGTAAGTGGGGTCTACCCTTAAAATTCGAAATAATTTTTGGTGACCAGATTTGCTAGCCAATGAGAACCCAAAATGTCAAATTATAATTAATTTGGATGACAAACATACCACAAAACCCCCCAAAAAAATCCGACCTTGAAACGTGGGCATATCTTAATAATTTTTCGTAGGATTTTCAATCCAATTAGAACATAAAATACCAATTTACAGACATTTCGCTTGAAAAGAATGTCAACATACCAATATTGGGAAGGTACCGTTATATGGGGGCTAATCAAAAAAGTGGGCCAATATTCATAATTTTCAGTGGGACGATTTTCGGACTAAAGAAAACCCAAAATATCAAATTATAGCCGATTCGGTTGGAAAAACTTGTTGAAATTCCCCAAAATACCTAAAGTCGGAAGGTACCGTTATTTGAAGGCTATACTAAATGGTGGACCAATAACTAAAATTGTTGGTAGGAGGATCGACTACCCAATGAGAATGCCAAAAAACTAATTCAAGTAAATTTGGTTAGAAAACCGAGCCTCAAATTCTCTCAAAATTCTCAAAATACTGAAGGTCCTGCGCAAGTCTTTGCCAAGAAAAAAACCGTTTACCCAACAGCACCCCTAAAACTGCTCCATGAATATCAAAACAAAAAAACCAAGAGGAAAATAAACTGGTGAGAAATCACGTAAAACTCAAACACAAATCACCCGTAAATAGACCGCAAATATTTGGCTATAATCCTAAAGTAATTGCAAGTATTTTCACCATCACCACCAGCACTAACACCACCAAACGAATGGCATTATCATGCTGAGCCAAGAGATGACGATGATGGATTTTTCTTTTCCTTTGCCACTTTTCACACAACAAAATCACGTAACTTTTCCTTTCTTATTTGTTGTGTGCAAAAAAAAAAAGTGAGAACGACAACAAAAAAATCCATTTGCAATTTCTTTTAGTAGCAAAATCCCATTTCACAATCCATGATGATTTTTTTTTGCAGCACTCTCACGGCACACAGAAGAGCACACACGCACATATCACACTTGAGGACATGTAAACTACAAATTGGAAACATACGCGCAACATTTTTGCTGACAGGCCACGGGGAGCTGCTAAGCCAAAACATAATAGAGTACTTAGTTGTAGGGTATTCGTCATCCAGCAGCCATCAAGCAGTCAGCAATCTGAGCAAAGTCATTCATTCATTTGTTCAACACCACCACCACCACTTGGTAGCTGAGGAAAACCCGACGCAACAACAAATAACCCACCATACCGTTTTGTTGTGTGGCCAACTCTCCCGGCCGACCAGGCGTAAAAACATGAAATGCCAGCCACAATCACACAGGCAAATAAAACAAATGTAATGAAATTTAACATAAAATTCAAGTTGACATTATGTTTGACATTTGTAATCTTTACATCGTTAATTATTTCAGAATTGAGATATTTCCCTTTGCAATGAAAAAAATAACAATGTTATTTGAGCGATCAGCACCACCAGGGCAGCAAAGCAGCAAACTAGACCAAGACAATAACACCATGGGGAATTAAAGTCACAAAAAAAAAAAGAAAACAAATGCTAAGATTTATTTTAATGAACTCAAGAAGTTTTGCTTTTTTGTTATATTTTGATTGAAAATTTGTTTTATTTTCAGAGGAGAAAAAAATAAGAATATTTTGTCAAGGAATTTGTGGAAAACAATTTAAAATATTTTTGTCGTACACAATTGCAACAAATTGTAGATCAATGGGAGATCAAAAACTCCGAACTTCTTATGTGATACAGTGATGGTGAAAACTGGCAAACAAAATTATTTCAGGATGGGAATATACATTCGAAGTTCTCTACATTGAACCAGGGTGCGAAGAATTCACGAACGATAAAATTTTAAAAAGCGTCGTCGATTCATTCATTCGCGAGCATTTGTTGCTGAAGAACATTCTTTTGAAAAACTCAAAAAATAAATGTTTGCGAATGCTCGCGAGCACTGTTAAAACAACAACAAACAAACAACGAAAGAATGTGTGTGTAGCAGAAAGTATGTGGAATAACAAAGCACACGAACGTTTTTTGTTATTGCTGTTGCCGTTTTGAGCATTCGCGGGAATGTTTGTTTTCATTCGTGAGAGAATGTCAGAAAGAATTTCAACCACCAAACGAAACGAACATTGTTGTGCGCTCTCACTCGTTTGCTATGTGTGTGCGAACATTCGTTGGCGAATGCTGGTTTGGTAAAGAATTTATCGTCTTAAATTCATTCGTAAAATGAGCACAAAACGAAAAGAAAGTATTTTGAATCATTCGCGAGCGAATTTTTACATACCCTGCATTGAAGAAATGAGTTTGATAGATATATGTATAAGTAATACTAATATGTCCACAACCTCAAATTTTTGATATTGTTTTAAATTTGTTCTGTATTATATTTGAGAAGACTATAACTTTTAGAATATTGGATGTATTCTAATAAAGTAAAGTAGAATTTGAATGACAAAATCCTCATCTATTAAATGATATCAATTATATTGAAATATACATAAAAAATACTAAAGATATCGGCAAAATAACCCATGTGCTCAAAAATATCAAAATTGCGCTAATTTTTTGTAACTCTATTCCACTGAGCATAACTTTTGAACAAATTGAGATATTCGAAAAATTTAAATTGGATTTTATAAAAATTATATAAAAGAACAAGAAAATGTATATATTAATATACGTCATGTGACAGATATCCGACATAATTTTATTGGAATGCACATGCAAATATCTCATGTGCATTCCATCTCATGAATTTGTTTAAGTTCCAATTTTGTAAATTCAATAATATTTAAAATATTGACTATATTCTAGAAAAATAATATATTTTTTTAAAGATTAAATCGTAATTTATTAAATTATATCAGTTATATTGAAATATCCACAAAAAATACTAAAGATATCGTCAAAATAAACCATGTGCTCAAAAATAACAAAATTTCGATAATTTTTCGTAACTCCATTCCGATGAGCATAACTTCCGAACAAATACAGATATTTGGAAAATTTAAACTGGATTTTATAAAAATGATATGAAAGAATAAGAAAATTATTATATAAATATATTTAATGTGACATATACCAGACATATTTTTATTGGAAAGACCTTGCACACAATTTACACCTCATGAACGTGTTTGAGTTTTAATGTTGTAAATTCCATAACAGTTAGAATATTAAATATATTTTGGTAAAATAAAGTAGATTTTGAAAGATTAAATCTTAATCTGTTAAATGATATCTAACATTATTGAAAAATCTAAGCAAACACATAAGTTATCGGGAAAATAAAACATGTTCTAAAAAATTTAAAAAATTATGTTCATTTTCCGTAACAATTTTCCGATTAACACAACTTTTGAAAAATTGAGATATGTATACTAAAAATTTATATTGCATTTAATAGAAATCTTATTAAAAATCAAGAAAATAATAATATAAATATATTTTCTATGCATAAAACTGCCCAAATATCCTAATGTGGCTAATTTAATATAACTTTCTTTTTGTTTTCAGCTATAAATAAATATGTTCAGTATTATATTTTAGAAGACCAAAACATTTGCAAAATTGATTGTTTTCTAGTAAAATAAAACAGATTTTAAAATATCGAATGCTTTTCTATTAAATAAAATCATTCACATTAAAATATCTAACCAAATACGAAAGATATCGACAAAATTAAGCATGTACGGAAAAATATTAAAATTTTGTAAATTTTGCGTAACTACATTCTGATGAGCATAACTTTGGAACTAATTGAGATATTCTAATGAAAAAAATTGTATTTTATAAAAATAATATATAGAAATCATAAAATATTTACATACTTAACAATAATGTGTCAGATAACTGAGCTATCCTCAGTTAAAACAAATGCTCACAATTACTAACTTATGAATTTGTATGAGTATTACTTTTTTAAAGTCCATAATTTTTAAAATATTAACGGCATTATAGTAAAATTATATATATTTTAAAAGTTTGAATCCTTATCTTTAAAATTAAATCAACTTCATTAAAATATATAAACAAATACCAAAAATATCGTAAAAATATAACATGTACTGAAAAATATAACAAATTTTGTAATTTTGCGTAACAACATTCCGATGAGCATAACTTTTGAAATTATGAAGATATTGTAAAGAAATTGAATTGGATTTTATAGAACTGATAAAAGAGATAAAAAATATTACAATTTATGTGAAAATATATCAACAAATTTCGAAGATATTGGCCAATGTTACAATAATGACAATATAAGCTTTGTATAGCAATATTTGTGTACCAACATTGCAGACCCCATAAATTTTAAAATAAGTATTATAACTTAATAAAACTAGTTGATTTTATGAAATAAAAAACCTAAGCAATAAGCTGATGCAAATTACATCGAAATATTCAAATAAGTAGCAGATATATGGCTAAAATACTAAATATACCCAAAATTACCCAATATTCGGAAATTTTCCGTAATCATATTCCAGACGCTGTAGCCTTTAAAATAATCATTGTATCTTAGTAAAATTTAGTTGTTTTTCATAGAGCATCATCTGATCTGTAATCTAAAATATTTTTTATGAACATTTCTTAAAAAAAGTTTAAAGATAATGCCAAAATATATGATATGCCTAAAATTTTCAAATATTTGAGATTTTTCCGCATTCCCATTCAAAGGGCAATAACTTTTAAAATAATAAACATATTCACAGAAAATAAATTGGTATTCGAAAAAGAGCAATCTGATCTTTAAATTGACGAAAAATTAATCAAAATATCTAAGCATGTGGCTGAGATATCGCCAAAATAATATGTGTACTTGAAATCTTTAAATATCAAGGTGTTTTCCGTAATTACCTTCTGAAGGTCATAACTTTACAAAAAATCGATGAATTTCAAAAAAACAAATTATGTTTTAAAGTAGAATATCTAATATAATTATTTGTAAAGCCTTATGAAAATATCTCGCCAAATATTGGAGTTATAGGCAAACGAAGACACATACCTAAAATTGACAAATGGTTTGACTTTTTTTGTATTAATCAGGGTGCGGAGAATGATTAAAATACACACTTTCTCAAGAAATGCTCACGGCGAGAATTCGAATGATATTTAAATTAATCGCGAATGATAAAGTTACAATGAATGAACACGCAATTGCAATCTCTGGCGAATGTTCACATTGTACGAAAAATTCACGAACGATAAAATTTCGCTGCAAGCGACGTCGATTCGTTCGTTCGCGAGCAAACTAAACGAACGATCGTTCTTGTGTGTTCTCATTCGTTTGTTATGTGTGTGCGAACATTCTTTGGCGAATGATCGTTTGGTAAAGACATTATCGCCATAAATTCATTCGTAAAATGAGCACAAAACGAATAGAATGTATTTTTCTTCATTCGCGAGCAAATTTTTGTGGAGTCTCTTATTTTACAAATAATCAATTTCTTTTCAATAAAATTATATTGTTTTATGGAAGAGTGTTAATATTTATTACAATTTTATAAATATTATATACGTTTATTTTTAAATATCAAAGATGTTGGAAAAAAATTTAAATTTTTAGAATATTTTTTTTTCAATTTTTTTCTGCATGCCAAAATTTTGTTTAGAATTTGAATTTAAAGTATTTACACATATAAAGTATTTTAAATATATTTTATTAGAATTGAAAACTGTAACAATCTGGTCACTGAGTGTTTGTACATTTCTCCCGATCCGCATAGCATAATAAATTATTGCCATTACATGACATGACACGACAAAAAAGGGGGCAGTACTATTTTAAAATTTATTTATTTACAACTCAACTTTGGGAAAAATGTGTTGACACAACCCGTTTATCTGGTAGCCTGCCTGCCTGGGGGGATGGATAGACGGCAAATTGTAATTTATGATCTCAAGTTTAGTTAGTAGTTATCAAGAGACGACCGACCGTCCGACCACTTTACATATGCCAGGGCATGTAAATACAAGAATGCAAAACAAATCACAGCAAAAGCGATGTCGATTTCTCACCCCTTGTACGTTGAGGAGAATCTGTGTGAAAAATCATCAAGCCATTAATCTTAACCATAAATGATCAATATAAAATGTCAAACATAATATCGATTGTAGATTACAACATAGACGACGAGCGAACAAGCATTCTTTTGTAACAACAAATAATGAGACAAATTTATTTAGTTTTTCAGATTTTTAAGATCAAAGAAGTCAATTAAGGCGATGAAGATGAAGTGGAGATTGGAAAGGGGTGGGGGATGAAAATGAGCGGAACAAACTATAGACCACATTTTTTTAAGAGATAATGTTAGCAGTTTTCATAATAAATCATCGTATAAGCATGACAAGACATGAAACATGATAACAATGGGGATAAGATATGCAGATTGTATATAGATCCTACATTTGGGAAGTATTTTTTTCGAGGAGTTTTAAAAACCTTTGTGGCAAGTGTTTAAATATGGGAACTGATATTCTCTTTTAAAATTAAAAAATAACGCACATTTTTCTCTTCAGTAAATAAATGTCCTTGTTATCCTTTAAATAAGGATGTTTATTTAACGATTAGTTGAAGACTACACCTTAGCTCTCTTAAAAAGTTGACATTTCCCCTTGTTGACTGTCTTTCTTTCTGTATTTGTTTTGTCATTTTAAAAGACAAATATATGTGTGTGTGTCTGAGGAAAACAGGACACGCAGGATGTCTTCGAGAGATTTCAAAATGAAAATTGAATTAGAACAAATCACAAACAAATAACAACTCCTTGCCTTTTTTGCTTTGCTGAACAAATTTGTAAATTAGCTTCCATTAGCTACCGTAGACAAATCCTTTTGGCAAATACATGTCTCACATAAAGGACATGCCTAAATAAATATGTAGACAAATCGGATCGACTGTATCAATTTAAAAAATGCTTTCAAAAATATCAAGTTACCAACTTGCGGGATAATTTATGCAGATGGATGTTTATAGGATTTTGAGGGAATTTAATGTGGGAAAATGGGTTTTAAATTTCAATTCATTTTTTTTTTTTTTTTGAAAAGTGGAAAAATGAAAAACTTTTATTCAATCTTAAAAAAATAAGAATCAAGACATATTTTTCTATAAACGGGAAAATGTATTTAAAAGCATTATTTATTTAATTTTTTTATAAAAATTTAAAACCTTTGTAAGCAAAGATTTTTATAAAAACCACAAATATTTAAATTCTCTAAAATATTCAATTCGAGGCAAATTTTCTATTCCTTCGAAAATCCATTGAATTTTTTTCGTATTTGAATACACTTATCGCTCTTTAATATTTTTCTTAATTTTTTTTAATTGTTTAAATTCAATACCTGTTTTTAGTCCGTATTTGAATTATAAAATTAAAAAAACTCTACTTCGAAAAACATAAAATTTTTAAAAATCTGTTTTTTTTTTTATTTTAAGTTTTTAATAAAACTAATTTTTTATTCCGATATTTATTATATTTTCTATAAAATTGACATATTTATAATGGATATATTGTTTGTTAAAAAGATACATATTTATTAAATATGTTATCAAAATTGACAAGCTTCCAAAAATTATTTAATCATTTTATTTTAATATAAATAATTTATAATTTTTTTCATAATATTTTTTCCCAAAAAATATATTCGATGTTCTCCAAAAATTTCTTTTTAATTAAATCCTTGCAACCTTTCAAAATGTCCATCCTAAATCGTTTTTTTTTTAACATTTTATTTTTCCAAACCATAATATGCCCTTACAAAAAACAAAATAAATATACAGCCTGTTTTTGTAAAATTCTAAACGAACGAATTCGAGCGACTTACGACCAAACCTTTGTTTATGTAAACAAATATTTTTTGATTCAAAACAAAAATAAATGACATATTTTTCAAAACCAAGGAGTTTGGTCGTAAGTCACTCGAATTCGTTCGTTTAGAATTTTACAAAAACAGGCTGTAAAAGTAGACTTCTTTCTCAAACCCTTTTTAGGGGTTCCTGTCCCATCATCACAGACAACATATAGACAGTTCAAATACTTGTTTTTTCAAATATTTGTTTACGGTAGTTTGTTAACTCTCAGCAAATAACAGTCGGTTAAAGGTTGAACAATAAAACCTGCAACATCATTATGCCCCTCTCATCAGGAGCTGAACAGACAAAATTGCCTATGACAAAATACCGACGGCAAAATTTCAAATAACAAAAAAAAATCTGTTGAAATCACACAACTATTCTGATTTTACCGACGCCGCAGACAACAACAATAACAACGCTGCAATGCTGCTAATGTCTACGTTAACAGCAAAACGTTATCATACATTCGAAACGTAAACTGACAATACAATACGAAAATGTTTTCAATATTTACTGCAAACAAATTTTTTTTTGTTGAGTTTGATGTCAAACATCAGCAAACTCTCTCACTGTACGAACTGGGAGAACAAAAACAACGACGACGACCAAGCAACAACAACAACCATGTTAAACATTTATATTTACCTATTATTGATGTTACCAATCTAGCTACTACCTAACTAACAAACGGCTACCAAACACTATTGCTACCACCACTACAACGACACCAGATATTCACACGCAAATAACATAAAAACAGTGGCTTATTTGCAACTCTAATAAGTAACATGCAAACACAAATACCAAAAAGCAATAATAAAAAACACAACGAAGAAGAAGAAACAGAAACAACTAGGAGCCTAGCTTAATGGTAGCAACGACGTTTACTTAAACGATAATAGAAACCAACGAACACATTAAAATCTATCGTCGTCGTAATATATCGATATGTATTTTCTTGCTTTTTTTGTTGTTTTTGCTTAACATCAAAATCCCTCTTTATAATCAAACCCCCCTCCCACCACAAATGCCTTGCATTGCCATATCTCCTAACAATAAAAAAAGAGCCAAAGGGGAGAACTCCTTTTGTGTGTTTTTGTTTTCTTTACAAAGATTACATTTACCACAATGGCTAAATGAGCGAGGTAAGCTCCGCTCCTCTCTCACACAACAGCAACAGTACAAAAACAAAACATACACACACATTCACCAAATACCAAGCTGTGCATTAAAATAGCAACAATGACAGCATCATTGCTATACTGCAGTGCTTTTGTTTGTACCAACAACAAAGCACACACACACACAAGAAAGGACTCTCATGCTCTGTTGTGCTTGCTGTTCACTGAGAGTGTTACACAGTATGTGTGCTTCAATTACGACGGTTGGTCGTTTGTACTTTTCGTAAAGTGGAGTAAAGTAAATGTGAGTACCTCGTCAGTCACACACACACAGAGGGTGGTGTTTATTTTCGTTTTTGGGGGTTTCGTATTATTAATCTTCTTGTTGTTGGTTGTGTTGTTGTTGCTGCCGTTGTGTTTGGCTTTGGTGGTTTTTTGGCAAATGTTTTATCTCACCTAAAATATCAAACATATGTACGACAATGAACAGGCGGACGGACGAACAATGACGACGACGAATGGTTGTTTGGTAGTCTGCTTGCTTGCTTTGTGGCGTATGGTTAATGCATGGAATAGTAGAGTATTTCTGTGTGTATGAATGAATGTATGTCTGTCTGTATGCACATAATTGAATTAAACGCATTTTTATTTATCACAATAATAGCTGCTGCTTGCTGTTCACCAGCCATCGTTAGATGATACCAGTCACTTATCCAATTTCACTTGTGCAACAAAAAAAATTCCTGCTGTGGAGAAATATGAATCTAAAGTGGATGGATGGATGTGTGAATGGCTGGTTGCTTGGTGAGCAGGGGAGTGCCAGGGAATTAAGTGACATTTGTGGCACTTAAATGAAAATTCCCCGAAAATCACTTTGAAATGTAATGTCAGTGTAGATTATTATTTATTTATTCATACATTTGGGTGTAAGGATAACAGGTTTATTTCACTCGTCCTTATGGTATTTATGTGCGTGCGTGTGTCTCTACTTGCATTGCTATCTGGAGCGTTATAATCTCTCTGGGGTTTAAATAATCAACATTATGTGGCTTTCATCATCATCCACAGATTGTTAATAAGTGATTATTATGATTATTGTTGATGTTGACAGTGAAAGCAAAACTTTTTTTCTGCCAGGATATCTGTGTGTCGTTGTTGTTGTTTTGGAGGGGAAGAAATGCATTAACAACCATAATTTTATTATGGTGTAGCAGAAAATAAAGTTTTGGGTTTTTTCTTTTTATATTTTTCGATGTCGATTTTTATCATTCCATCAGTGGCTAATTGAAAAGAAAGTGTTACGGTTTTTATTTTAAGTGCTTTTTGCCAACATTTGAGTGGTTGCTCAATTTAATGGAATAACAATAATAATTTGGATTGCGGGGGAGGTAAGTTGGAAAAAATGAGGGATGGGAGAATGGTTTATTGAAATAAACTTAGTCCCCAAGGAATAATAAAATTAGTCAGATTTTTTTATACTGCGGTTTTAATTTTTTTCTACATCTATTTGGGATTTATATTGTCAACAGATGGAATTTTTTTAAGATTTTTTATATAAAGTATTTTTCATATTAATTTTTTTCGTATAAAAAAATACTATAGAAAACTGCCTCTGTTGCAGAGTAAGATTATTTTCTATGGAAAAAAATTCCACACTTATTGAGGAAGATTTGCTTCTACAGAATTTTTTCCCGTTACTGAGGAAACGTTTACTTATAGGAAATTTTCCTTATATCTTGAGGAAACTTTTTCTTCAATAAAAAACCTCAGATACAAAGGGAAACTGTTTTCAATAGAAATGATTTCTTAAATCACTGCAGAAGAGGTTCTATAGAATAAAATCCTCAGTTATAGAGGAAGACTTTTTCTGGTAAAAATGTTCTTTCTCAGGTGTCCTTTTTCTGTAGAAAAAAATTCTCTGTTCATGAGTAGACGCTTTTCTATAGAGATCAATTCTCCAGTTACTAAGGATAACATTTTTTATAGGAAAACATTCTACACATACAAAGGGAGATTTTTTATTATAGAAAAAATATTCTATAGAAAAAAATCTACAGTTCCTGAGAAGACGTTTTTCTATAGAAAAAAATTTCTTCATTTATTAAAAAGGCTTTTTTCTATAGAAAAAATTCCTCAGTTACTGGGGACGATTTTTTTCTATAGAAAAAATGTCCTCAGTTAAAGAGGAAGACTTTTTCTATAGAAAAAAATGTCCTCAGTTATTGAGGAAGAGTTTTTTCTATAGAAAAAATTCTCCGTTACTGAGGATGACATTTTTCTCTAGAAAAAAGTCTTCCTCATCAAAGGAGAAACTTTTTTATAGAAAATATTTTACCCTGTAGCTGATTTCTTCTATATAAAAAAAGTTCCTCCGAAGCAGACGAAATTTTTTTCTAAAGAAAAAAGTCATCCTCAGTAACTGAGGAAATTTTTTTATACTCAGGAATACTTTTTTTATAGAAACATTTCATAGTCACTTAAGAAGACTTGTTTCAACACCCTTACTGAGGAACAATTTATTTCAAAAGATAGGAACAATTTTCTTCCAATTATTTTCAATAGATCAAAAAATCTCCTTTTCATATTTTCATTGTCAAAATCTATAGATAGAACCTACGATCCATTTCAAAAAAAAAAAAAAAAAAAATTCTCATGATTGGTATAATCATTCTCTTTCATTGAGCTCTCTTTCAAAAGCCATAATAACAAAAATCAATATCATTCCAATCATTTATCATCGAACTAAAAGGATATCTTAACAATATTTAACCCGCCACTTAAAAACATACATTTGTATTAGCCTAAAGTATAAGCTACCACAATACGATCTCTCAACTTCCCGCTTTTACCAAATGATGGTAAACAAAAAGCGTTTATTTCCCCCCTCTTTTTTTAAAAGAAAATAAGAGAAAGGACGGGCAGACGTCGTTGCAAACATTTAAGAGTTAACATGTGTTAATGCAACAACAAATATACGGGGGGAATAACACTGTTTGTGAGTCTATTGATATTGGCACTTGAATAGTGCCACTGTTTAAGACACCACCAACCAACGAACCAACCATCCAGACAACCAACCTTTACCCATCCTGTTTGAAACTACATTACATTCTCAAACCATTGCATTCCTAACAGCCATACACCCAGTAAACCAGCCAGTCTGCCTGTCAGACAGACAATGTGTAAATACACTTAAAATCAAAAAGGTAAAAACAAACGGCTCAAAAGATGAGATGAGAGTTTGTCTGTCTGTTTGGTTGTATCCTCGTCTCTGTGTCAGTTTTATTATCATCATCAAGCGGCAGCAGCAGCATTATTATTGTTGTAATCGTTATTGCCATGAGTGGTGGTGGTAGGGCTGCTGCTGTTGCAGCTATTATTTCTGTTTACATGCCACAATACCCTCTTTGCCTTATTGTTCTAACTTTGAGCCTCATGCTAATGTTTTATGACAGCAGCAGCACCAGTTCCATCCTTGTGCACTCTCCTATACCGTTGTCTACTTGAAAGCAACAAAAAACGATGAGTGGTGTGAGCTATCATCGATCTTCGGTGCTGAGTACTCGACTCTAAACAACAACAACAACAACATCACACTCTAGCAGTACTCCTCGTCGTCGCTGTCGTTTACACAGTTATAATAATGACGGCGATGATGATGATGATAATGTTGATCCTCCACAACATCATCACTGTCACGACAATGAGGATAATAATGACAATGTTTACACCGAGCTCAGCCGGAGACAGCTGCCGTGTGTGATCGCGCTCTTTCATTGTGTTCGCCTGAATGTTTTGTGCTCGTTCTATTTATTTAACCATTTGCCTAATAATGGAACGTATACAAAAAGAGTGGAAATGTTGGAAAGTAATTTATACGAGTAGTTTTGTGTGTCTGCAAAAGCCGACAGATGGATTGACTGAATGGTGTGAAAGGTAAAAGAGGGGCCCATCAAATGTTTTCGAATATGTATTTAGACAACAGGTACTTTGCATCTTAATTTATGTAAATTTTTGAGAGTTGTTCGTTTTCAAAACAAATTTGAAGGTGTCATAGTCTAACTAGCGATTTATAGAATCGACAAATTTGAGGAAATCCCTGTTTGCTGGTTAGAAAAATGGATAATGGCCCTCCATTATTCAAAAAATGTATAAAAATTACCCGATTTTTTAATCTCAAAATATAGCTATGAAAATAGGTTTGATTCTTACTATGAAACCTTTAATAATCATATGAACCCATCCAAACGACCTTGAAACTCATGTAGTCGGCTTTCAAACTGAATATGAGAATTGACACAGCACATAGATAATTCCAATGCATTTTTTTAGCATTTGAAAATAATGATAAATCATTGTAAATTGTTGCACAAGCCGGGTTCGTAAACTCGGTTGCAAAAACCGAATATCCTATTATAAGGGCCGTACTTTACATTAAGTATTGAATATGAAATAATTTGTATTCGGTTAAAAATTAATAAAATAAAACACTGTAAATTTATGAAAACCCGGTATTCGGTAAAAAACCGAATATAATTTTATGAAAAAAAAATCGGTAAATAAAATTACTGACTTTAGAAATAATTTTACTAAGTCCAAATATAAATGAATGTTGCTGAACGTGTAGAAAACCACGGTTTCAAAGAACCGAATACAATTACACTGGATTCAAAATATTATGTATTCATTCTAAGAAGTGGTAAAATATAGCTACAAAATGTGAAAATGTATTAATGATCATTTGAAAAAAAATATATTGAAACCTTGTAAATCAGGTCCTAAGATGTGTGTAAAATTTCATTTATAAATTCAATTATCCTTTTATCTTATGTCAAGTACTCGGATATTTAACCGAATAATCGGTTTGGTAAGTAAAAATGTTGGTATAAAAAAAACGCTTGAAAAATTTGTATACCCATTAATGAAAACCAAAAAACTCCCTTATAAAAACGAATATCCGTTTATGAAAACCGAATGACCAAAAGTTTTAAATCCTTTAAAAAAATTTTAATATGTATATAAAGCATTTACATGGGTGTAAGATTTCATTTGTATATCCAATTATCTTTTAATCGTATATCAAATACCCGAATATTAAACCGAATACTCGGTTTCATAATCAAAAATGTTAGTATAGTAAGAAAGTAAGAATTTTTAAAACCCCAAAAATTCGGTTATAAAACCCAAATATGCAGCTATAAAAACCGAATAATCGGTTTGGTAACTAACAAACTTGGTATGAAAATCTTGATATAAAAACAAAAATAGTTTGGAAAATTGCATACGCATTAATTATAACCTAAAAATCGAATATAAAAATCGCATAACCGGTTATGAAAACCGCATAACCGGTTATGAAAACCGAATAACCGGTTACAAATACCGAATAACCGGTTATATTTTTTTCTATTTCAATATATAATACTTCTTACTAATTTTCAATAAAGTCCTCAAAATTACGATTTTTTTAATCACAAATTCATCCCATTTCAATCAATAACCGAACAACCGGTTATAAAAACCGTGCTCAAAATTACTTTTTTTAATCATAAATTTATTACAATAAAATCGAATGTCTCAATTATCCAAACTTTAATATTTATTGAACAAATTAAAACAAACTAATTTTTGAGTAGCTACCACCCCTCAAAAATCTTGATTTACTTAGTTTTTAAATTACCGTTACAAATTTATCGCTTCAATACACAATGAAAAACCATTGACACATAAATGTCATTTACGATTTTTTTTTTTCAAAACGACCAAAAAGGCTCAACAATGTCCTAATAAATGGACAAGGACATTACGTTTGCAATTTACCCTAATAGGGTGTGTGTGCGTGTGGATGTATGAGTGTGCGACTGTGGACAAATGAGTTGTGAGTGAGTTTGATTTCTGCTTCATTGGGGTCATTATTTTGGGATAAATGGAAAACGCATAGAAAGGGATGTGAGAACATCGCGTGAAACAGGGAGGGAAGAACTCGGAAGTGTGTAATGGTTGGCAATGCAGTGACATTGTAAATATTGTCAAACAATATTTTCAACGTGTACCCAGGGAGTTGTTGTAGTAGTATTATTTGGTTGCCAAATGAAGGTTATTTTCGACCAAATTGATTGCTTTGCCGTTGTCAACTGTTGACTGCAGTGGTAAGTCGGTCGGTTGGTCGGCCGACCGCTCACATGCAGTTTAAAGGGAAAATTGTGTTTTACAAAGCGATAAGCGTGTAGTTGAGGATCGATAGAAAGGACCGAACGACAGACAGGCATACATAAATTAATAGCACACTGTTCAACGACCCTTAAGTGGTGGCGTTTGTTTGGTGGTTGTTTAGTTTTTTTTTTATAAAAACATCTGTTATTTTTTCATTAATGTTTTTAATGCGAATTGTAATTACATTTTATCGTTTGCTGAATTAAATATCAACAACAGCGAGTAGTACACTGAGTGTCTGACACTTGTTTCGGTCTCTCATGTATGTAAAATAATTTGTGTGTGAGTGTTTGGGCCTACCCTTGAATATGCCACGTAAAGGTCAAATTCAAACAGAAGGCCAACGAAAAAAAAAACGTTGAAAGACAAAAAATTAAACGCGCCAAAATAACAATACAAAAGCCTATTCAAACAATAATCATTATTATGTCTAACATTGAAAAAATACAAATTCCCTCTCTCACACACAGGGCCTAAACCAAACCTAGGCTATCTAGCCAAAGTTCACATTGATCGCTGGGGCTTTATAATAGAAACAAAAATCTGACAAAAAAATAAACATTTTCCCAAAGTCTGTGATTAATTCTGTTTTTTTTTTGCTCAACATTTTGCGTCGTCGTCGTATTTTTTCTGCCTTATAATTTCACCTTTGCGACTGGGTAGCCAACATTATTTTTTGTATGGTGTTATCTGGGAAATTATTTGTTGTTGTTGTTTCTTATTATTGTTTTGTTTTTTTTTTTGTTCTTACGTGATTCACTCACTTGTCTTTATTGAATCAAATAAATTTTAATGTTTCTCATTTCAGTTGTTATATTAACACAAAGAATTTTTTTAATATAATTTATAACAAATGCTAATGTTTTTGTTGTTGTTGGCTTTTTTGGCATAGTTTTTATTCGCCAATGGCCATTTGCTTGTCATCTGTTTGTTGCTTGGTTAGAATTCGTTTAATTTGCACGTTCAATTCTTAATGTGGCATATAATAAATTGTGAAATATAGTACAATCCGAATTTCAAATGGTGTATGGCAAAAAGGTGTATAGATATATGGGTATTAGGGTGGATGAGGTAGGGGAACAGATGCCACAAATTGAAATTTTAGAATTCAACGAAATTTCAATTGGTTTTTAAATAAGAATTATTTTGAAAAAAATTCCGAAGACCTCAATTAAAATGGAATAATAAATTATTGTATAAAAACCGGATTATAAAACCAATTAACCATCAATTAAAATATAAAAAATTAATATAAATAAACAAAGATGTCATATTAATTTTAAAACGAATCCGAAATAAGAATTTTACTGGAAAAATCTCTAAAAAAATTTCATAACCGGTTATAAAACCGGATACCCTATAAGTAAAAACACAATTGCTGGTTAAAATAAGAACCTATATACATAACACAAACAAATCATGAACAAACCCGGTTATTGAATCGGATACCGGTAATAGAACCGGATACTCTGTTAAATTTTCGATTTTATTTCATTGAAATAATTGATAAGTATTCAATGGCAAATTAAAATAAATAAAAAACCTATGAAAATTAATCGAATATCATTACAAAACTTTCGAAACCCGATTGAAAACCCGAATATCGTATAATTATAAATCAAATTTTACCTCTAATTTCATTGAGATAATTGAGAAGAATTTAATGGAAAGTCAAAATAAATAAAAATCAACGTAATGTACACGAAAATAGCTTCAAAACTGTCCAAACCCGGTTTTAAACCGGAATATGATATAATTAAAAATCA
Source organism: Musca vetustissima (assembly GCF_032173495.1). Classification (NCBI taxonomy): domain Eukaryota; kingdom Metazoa; phylum Arthropoda; class Insecta; order Diptera; family Muscidae; genus Musca; species Musca vetustissima. Next base: position 148,625 of record NW_026877185.1, on the reverse strand, counting down.
AATTTTACCAATCATTTCATTGAAACCCGGTTACAAAACCGTATAGCCTATGAGAAAAAATTAAATCATAGTCATAATTTTATTGAGATAATTGAAAATAATTTAATGATGGATCGAAATAACCTAAAACCCTCTATAAATTTTACAAAACCGGTTACAGAACCGAATAAAATAGAAAAATATAACTTCAATTTTGAATCCCATTTAACTTTGTTTTACCAAATTACTTATCATTTTCTAAATAATGCAGAAAAAATACACTTTTAGAACCTGAAAACCGGTTATATAACCGAATACCATATCATTAATAGAATTTAATGTTGATTCTCAGCCTATTGTTATAATTGAAAACACTTGAGTAACAAGTAAGAATATGATCAATTTACAAAAAAATAAATGTTGTACAACCGAATACCATACCAATTTAAAACCTAAAAACCGGTTATATAACCGAATACCATATCTTTAAGGAAACTAAATCTTGGCTGCCAATCAATTGTTAGAATTGAAAACTCTTTAGTAATATGTAAGAATATGATCAATTTACCAAAAAAAAAACCGGTTGTAAAACCGAATACCATATAGTTATTATTAAACCTTGACTTTAGTGGATATAATCAAAACGTTTCGATAATGGTTCAAAATAATTTGGAATCATTAAAAAAATTACCTATAACCCATAAACCGAATACAAATTGTTAAAATCCGGTTCTAAAAATGGTTACTTTGTAATTATTTAAGTGGGTTTATTAAAATGTTGACTTTCATATCGTTAACATATTTCAGAGGAATTTAATAACAGGTCAAAATAAATAAAACCCGTATAAATTATTAAAAACCGGTTATAAAACCGAATACTATTTAATAAACAAAAAACCTGATTTTGGTTCTTATGTACTTGGGTTTGGTAAAAACACTTAAATACCAAGTCTGCATATGAATCGCTTAAAAATTACGGTTCTATATAATTAGAAAAACCCGGTTGCAAAACCGAATACTATATAATTTTAATTCGTTTTTAAGGGAATATACCATATAATTTTAATTCGTTTCTAAAGGTTTTAAAGGAGGGGAAAAAATAAAATAAATATACAAATTTACGCAAGCCGTTAGAAAACCGAATACGAAAAACCGGTTCTTAAAACACATCTGTTTTAATATAATATATAATCAAAATGTCTTCCATTTAATTTGAACATATAAAAATTGGTAACCACAAAACATGTTATGAAATATATTAAAACTCGGTTCAAAAAACCGAAATAATAGCGGCAAGTCAAAAAAACTGGTTCTAAAAACGAATGAAAACCGTTTCAAATCCCGAATGTAAAACCCTTTCAAAAATCGATTAGACTCAAATTACAATATAATATTAACAGCAAGTGAAAAAAAACCCGGCTCGAAACCCGAATGTAAACCCGGTTCGAAAACCGAATGTAGAACCGGTTCTTTAACCGAATATGTGTTAATTACAATATAATACTAACAAAAAACAACCGGATCGAAACCCGAATGTTAACCGGTTTCAAAAACCGAATGTTGAACCGGTTCTTTAACCGAATCCAAAATTGAAATTTAATTATAATATAATACTAACAAAAAACAACCGGATCGAAACCCGAATGTTAACCGGTTTCAAAAACCGAATGTTGAACCGGTTCTTTAACCGAATCCAAAATTGAAATTTAATTAGAAATCTATTGAGCTATTTGCGAAAATGTCAAATTCATTCATACCCGTTTAACATTCTCCCAAACACGTTGAAGAAGTAAAGAAATTTTTGATCTGCCCTCTCGAACCGTAGTATCATCTAATAAGTATTTGAAAAAAAATGCAATAAAAATATATATATTTTATTTATGATGCACTTCATTTAATTTTATTTCACAAGTTTGTTTTCTATGCGAGGTTATTCCACCCCAGACCCCCCTACCCCCCTCCCTTTTTTAATTTATAATATTTTCTAATTTGTTAAAATCAATTACGCATAAAATGAGAACATTGTACACTTGACTTATTTATTGTTGGTTGTTGTTCGTCTAATCAGCAAATTTTTTTTTCAAATTTTGTTTTGAATTTAAATTATATGCGAACAATATATTATATATTTTTTTCAATGTTAAAAAGTCAAATCCCAAACAAAGTCACAACAGACAAAACGAGATAATTTCTGTTTAATATTTGTTGTTGTATTATTTGATTTAATATTAAAAATTTAAATAAAAAAAATTGCAATCATGTTTTGTTTTTTTTAATAGCTTGGGGTCTAGAAGAACTCAATTAAGTTGATGTTTGATTTTTTTGCAAAAAAAAAAAATTCTAATCTAATTTTCGAAATATAAAAATTAAAATCTATTTCAAAACAAATCTAAGTATTTGCTTGCTTAGATAGATGGACGGCTGAGTGGATGGTCAACGGTATGCCTATCTCAAAATTGGTTCTACTTAGTTAACAATTGCTAATTGCCTTTGTAATTGCTTTAGAATGCATCACTGATTTTGTGAACTTATTTGTTGTTGTTTTTTTCTTATAATGCTTTTTGTTTATTAATATTAATTATAAATGTTTTCTATTTGTTATTATTGTATGCTTTTAGATTTAATTATGAATGATGTTTTGCTTAAAGGGATTTGTCAAGGCAATACAAAATTTGACAAAATTACTTTTAAAACTTATAACGCTTGTCAAAAATCATTTTTTGTTTATATGTCACTTTTGTGTGAGTGTATAAATGTATGTAGGTATTTGGCATATTATCTCATAATGATTGTCAATAGTTTGTGACTAATTTGCTAATTAGCTTGACAGCTTTTGGATCAAAGACAGTGGCATATACACACACACAAATTGTGAAATTTGTTTAGCTGTCATAAAACATCAAACGATTTGGGGATTTTTTGACATATCAAATGTTTGTAAGTAATTTTTGGTAGTAAAATTGGTATTACGAGGGTTGCCATATATATATATATATTAATATAAACGTATTAAGGGAATCCCCCCCCCCATTCACGAATTTAATTTTTCAAGATTTTCAATGGGCTGGTAAATCAATACCAATGCTTGTTAAGGTTTGTAACTTTGCACATATATGTATATTTGAAGATTTAAAAGAGAAGAAAAATGACTCACAACAATTTTTTGTTATTGCTTTGTTGTTGTTTTTTGTAATTAAAGAGAAGTCCTTATTTTTGATGGCGGGCATGATAACTCCTCGCTGGAACATCGTAAACCGAAAATTCCAACGGTGTTAGAAAGAATACATGTCGGACTCACGCATGAACTAGGATTATTGACTTCGCTCTAAAATTAACAAAATGGCGAACCTTAGAAAAAATATTTTTGGAAAATCGCCGATTTTTGACCAAAAACCAAGTTAAAAAATAATGAAGATCTTTACCGATTGACTTTATCCTAGTTCATACGATAGCTATACACTCACAGAGAAACGTGTATAAATTTGAAATCGATTGGGTTATTAGTTTTTGAGTTATCGTGCCCGCCATTCACAAAAGAGAAAAACGCGTTTAAAGTTTGAGAAACCCTTTAGCCGTCACTTGATGCTGACACAATAAATCGGCTATGTCTTCAAGAGTTCTTGAGATTTTCACTTCAAATTTTGTAGGGACATTCTTGAATTAGTGTAGATTCGAATTAAATCAAAAAAATTTTTGACCCCGCGAATGGGACAACAAATATGTTGTCAGGGCATTATAGGTTTGTGCAGCCCCAAGAGTTTGTAAGGCGCGAAATGTTGGTCCTAGAACCACCTTAAAGTATACCGATCGACATATCTCGACTAGCTGAGTCAATTTAGACATGTGTGTCCGTCCGTCTGTCCATTATAATTTGAAAACACGATACAGACCACAGTTACGGCCCAATCTTCACGAAATTTTACATGTAGGATTGGTTCTGGCCAATGAAGACCCCCATTGCTTTTGGTAAAGATCGGTTAATATTTAGGGGATGAAATGGACCAAATACTTAATTTTTGTCGTTTTTTCGCTCCAGAGATCGCAAATTTGGACTGAATATCGCGAAATTTTTTGTTTTGATAAAGATCGGTCAATATTTAGCGGGTCAAATGGACCCTGAATTTTGTGTGAAAAAATACACAATTTGTATTCTATTTCGTACCCCTGAAGGATAGAGACACGAGAAGTTGATAGTATATATTTAAATTGATACCAAGTATATTGTCATATGTACTTGAATGTGGTTGTTACACATAAATATTAACATATATTATTTTTCAGTATTTTCACCCATTAACACACTTGTTAAGGTTTGTAACTTTGCACATATACATATATTTGAAGATTTAAAAGAGAAGAAAAATAACTCACAACAATTTTTTGTTATTGCTTTGTTGTTGTTTTTTGTAATTAAAGAGAAGTCCTTATTTTTGATGGCGGGCATGATAACTCCTCGCTGGAACATCGGAAACAGAAAATTCCAACGTTGTTAGAAAGAGTACATGTCGGACTCTCGCATGAACTATGATTATTGACTTCGCTCTAAAATTAACAAAATGGCGAACCTTAGAAAAAATATTTTTGGAAAATCGCAGATTTTTGACCAAAAACCAAGTTAAAAAATAATGAAGATCTTTACCGATTGACTTTATCCTAGTTCATACGATAGCTATACACTCACAGAGAAACGTATAAAACTTTCAAATCGATTTTGTTATTAGTTTTTGAGTTATCGTGCCCGCCATTCGCAAAAGAGAAAAACGCGTTTAAAGTTTGAGAAGCCCTTCAGCCGTCACTTGTACTGAATATCAGTAATATTCGGTATATATGTCATTGTAAGGAAGTGGAGGGTGCAAATATCACCAAATATTGCCCAGGCTCGGAATAAACATTCCCATAAAGTAAGAGTTCCGTGGTAGTTGTGTAGGCCCCATCCGTCTATACGGCTCACTGGTTTTTAATTTTTTCCGACCAAATGAGAACCTAAACTACCAAATTACCAAAAATTCGTTTGGAAAACTTGCTCATAAACGTCAAAATACCGAATATTGGGTGCTACAGTTGTGAGGTAGCTACCCTGAAAAGTAGACCTACATTTATAATATTTGCCAGGAAGACTTTGTACATAATGAGGAACCAAAATGAAGAAACAGAATTTTTTCTAAATTGAGAAATTCCAAATCCTGTGGATCTTAGAAGACGATTGAAATACAAAGATTTTTGTTCGTTAAAGTAGAATACCGAATCGAACGTTCCGAATGGCTCGAAGACGAGTCAAATTCCAAAAAAAAAAAAAAAAAATGTACATTAAAGAAGAACTTCGAATCGAGTGTTCCGCTTGAACAATATGGGACTGTCAATTATGGTTGGTAATCAAAAATTCAATTCGCTCAAGTCTTCGAAGAGTATCGAAAAACAATCGTTTCAAACGCTTGCCGATTTTCGTCAGGCAAAGCGTGGAATTTATGGGTTCGCCGCTGTACAGTATTGGCACACAATGCTTTCCTTAATCCAGCACGTCAAGGAAAAACTATTTTTCAACGATTTCTGCCATTAGAAGATGATTCGATTGAAGCGCTCAAAAATCATTTTTGATGGTGTATTAATTGGAGTGGAGAAAGTGCCACTTTCCATTCAAGCTGGAAAGTATTTTAGCAAAACATTTAATAAATTTTTGACAACAAATTTTTGAATTGTCATTATGAGGCAAGACATACATACATATATAAATTAGCCCTCGTACATTAGGGTAGAATGACCGGAAAATATATCACTCACATGTAAAGGCAATACGTCCATATTTTACAATTTTACACGAGAGACAAAAAAAAACAGGCAGCGACATGTCATAAATTGGGTTTAGAGCCTTTGATCGTCACTACAAAATAACAACAAAAACAAATGCGAAAATTGTACATTTGTTTAAGGACAATATTGACAATTTTTAAAAATAAGCCTCTACTTCTAAAAATTCTAAATTCCCATTATAATTTTTTCCTAGAATCTTTGGCTATCTATTTGAACTAATTTCCATTTGAAATTTATCCATCCAGCTATGTATATAACAATGAAATTAGCATAGCTTTGTGGTATTAATTTTTCAAGCGGATGACGACCAAACCGACTATTTGGTTATTTTTTTATCAAAGCCATTTTCCAAAATTTCTTGGAATTAGATAGACGGCCAGAGCTTGCTTGGCAATTCGATGAAATGAGTTAATAATGAATTCTCCTTAATGGTTGAAATCTCTGTGTAATTTGTTGTTGTTGTCGTCATTTTTAAAATCCACCCTGGAACCATTCTATAAAAAAATGGTCATCCTCAGTGCTAATTTTTTTTGTTCTTCATTGATATCTGGCCGCCACACAAAAGACAATGGTGTTGTTTGTTTTTTTTCTCTGCGAATTTCCCAGAATTTATAGTTTATGATATGTGTTGGGATTTTTGTTGTTGTTTTTGCTGTTATTTCGTTCTATGTCTTCCAATAAAGACAATATTAATTAGGCTTTTAATGGTCGATACTTAAGTTTTTATAATATGGTAGTTGAACCATCATCATCATCACCACCACCCTCTCTTTTGGATGGGATGAATTGCCTGCCCTTTTTTGCAATGCCACTCTCAAAAAGGGAAAATGTTCTGAAAATCCAACTCTTAGAAATCTCGTACAACAACAACAACAACACCATTTCAAAATTGTTTGAATTTGTACATATGTTGTTGAATGAAAAAAAAATACGATTGACTAAAAACAAAAAGGAATTCCCTTTTAGACTCTTGTCTATTTGTCGCAAAATGTAGCAAACCCTTAATAATGACATTAAGTTGTCTCCCCTTCAAGGCATTTTAGTTTTTGTTTTGTACTTTGGGATATGGTCTTTTTTGCACACTCAGATATAGATTTAGTATATTGGCATACTTGACTAAAAGTTTTTGCAATGCATACAATTTGATTACATTTTTGTAATAAAAAGTATACACATAGTGCTTTAAAGGATGCCTATAATAATGACAAGAGAAAAACAAAAAAATATATTACAGCCAAAGAAAAATGTTAGTTATACTTAAGTAATTTTTAGATGGTAATTCTTTTAACTCTATTTTTGTTGCCGACCTATATCTAGAGCTTTGGCAAGATTTTACGGTTTGACACCCTCTGGTGTTAACGGGGCAGTACAGTCGAACAGGGCTGATCATTGGATACCCTGAAATTTAATTTTCTGCGGATATGAATTCTGAGCCTGGGCAACATTTTGCGGTTTCGCACTTTATGGTGTGACAATGGAGCTACTGAACTTTATTGGGCATTTTTCCCATATCCACCCCATTATATTAAAATTATATAAGATTAAGACCAACAGTTACTCTTTCATACACTAGCAGCAATTTCGGATCACCCTTTCTTGACCCTTTCAACAACAGAACCTACAAGCAAAATTTCGTGATTATCGGAATGTACGGTCCTACGTGTAATTACTAAAGGACTCACCAAACTCTCGGCGCCTCACAAATATGCAATAGAAAAAAAATCCGGATCCTGTCTTCCAGCCATAATATGGAACATTTAAAATTTGTTATTCTTTGGTCGGATACTCTTTCCACATGTACTATATCGTAATGTTCGGGTCAGAATTGTGGCCTTTGAAACGGCACCGTCCTTGACCAGAACTGACCCTTCAATCAACATTTCCTGACCAAAACTTCGGTCCATACGATCCCATATATAAATGATAATGGACAGACGAATCGATTCAGCTATTTGACACAAACTTATAATACCCTCACCGGGTATTATTATCCGGATCATGTCATGTTCCAATATAGAAAATCTGTAATTTCGTCGGTTGGATCCCCTTTGTTATTTACTTTTCTATTTCTATGTACTATTTCCTAAAGATCGAGTCAAAATTGTGGCTTTTAGTGTGGCACCGTCTTTGACCAGAACCGAGCCTACAACCAACATTTCTTGGCCAACAGTTCGGTCCATACGGGTCCCACGTATAATTATTTTTAGGGTCTGGGCAAATCTTGGGGTCGCACAAAAATATAATAATATCCTCAAAGCACTAATACCCTCCCATACACTAACAACTATTCCGGATCAAGTCTTCCCGCAATAAAATAGAAATAGTCTCACCTATACTAATATAATTTCGGATCCTGTTTTCCACCCATAAATTGAAAATTTGTATTTTGCCTATGAGCAAACCTACAACCCACATTTCGGTCCATACGATCGGACTTATAATTAATAAAGGACAGGCGAATCGATTCAGCAAAGTCGAGATATGAAGATTGTAGGGTCTGGGCAAATATTACGTGGGGTTACAAATTCTTGGTGTATCACAAAAATATAATATTCTGAAAGCATTAATACTCTCCCATACACTAACAACTATTCCGGATCATGTCTTCTCGCAATAATATGTAATTTCTGTATTGTTTTAATAGACAATCGGATCTTCTTCTACATATACTATTGGCCTTTAAAGTAGCACCGGAAAAAATATGGGTGTCGTCTTTGTCCAAAAGCGAACCTTCACTAAAGATTTCCCGACAATTTGTCTATATGACCACAGACTAATCGATACAGCTAGACGAGATATAAAGATCGGAGCGAATATTTCGTGGCTTGGAGCCTCCCAAAAGTATAATACCCTTATAATATATGCTCTGTTCCCGAACCTGTAAGGATTTTCAAATTGTTTCTAATTTCTCTTCTTATAAATAATATTGTAATTATTAACTTCAGTAGCGTTTGGCGGGTTAACTAATATTTTTCTCTGAGTGTAGTTGCATTTGTGGCAACATTGTTACCAAGCTATTTAAATCTGATGGGACAAAGCTCCAACTTATAAATATATTCGTCATGATAGGTTCATACAGACGCAGTTATAATTAATATGACGTCTATCCATTGAAGATTTTAGGGTCTAGGGTCAATATTTCGTAGGGTTACGAACTCTTGGGCTTCACAAATATATAATACCCTCACAACATATGCTTTGTTCCCGAACTTGCAAGAAATTTATATTATAATAATTTCGAAATTATTTTCGGATTTTCCCTTTATAAATTTTATCATCATTATTACCCAATATTTTTCTCTGAGTGTATTTGCATTATTTTGTCTACATTGTTACCAAGCTGTTTACATTCAATCGGAACAAGCGCCAACTTCTATATAATTCTTTTTTTACATTTACAATTTGCGAACCCCTCTTTTTTTTAAAGTTATTTAGCTTGCAACATAAACTTCAAGATACATATTGTCGCCATCAGCACCACGCTTGCTCGCTATTTTCGAGCTGTAGCGAATATGTGTGTGCGATGTTTTTTTCTTCACATTTTTTTGATGAATTTATATGCAGTTCACTTGATATTAATTATACAACACAGTTGACTTGAATTTTGTCTAAGCGTCACAATTATAATTGCAAGTGAAAAAGGAGAGGACAAAAAAATTAAAAAAAAAATATAAGACAAAAACAACAACTAAAATTAAATCACTACATGTTGTTGATACATTTTTGAAGACAAGTGTAAAAATTTCACTACAAATAGATGTCTATAGAGAAATTCAAAAAAAGTTTTTCAAATTATTAAATTGAATTACAAAGTATCTATGTTAGGTGTTTTAAATAAAAAAGAGTGAGAAGGAGTTTAGAAAATTAAAAATTTTGGTTAGAAATTAGAATTGTGAAATTAAAAAAGAAACTAATTTTTACCTGTACTATAACAATACGACTCTAAGTCTGGTCGCATGGGGGCTAATGAAAAAAAAAGAAAAAAGAAAATTTTATTTATGAAAGAATAAAAGAATATTTACAAAAAATAAAAAGAAATTAAAGATTAAAAATTACAACTAATACATAAACGGAAAATACAATGTTGGAGAATATAAAAAAATTAAATTTCATTTTTTCAAATCGGTCCACGTTTTGACACAGCTCCCATTTAAGGATAACCCACATTTTTTTTTTCAAGCGAAAAAAAAAATTATAAAATAATGAATGAATATGCCAAGTAATAGGAATTAAAGAATTAAAATTACAACTCATAAATTAAAGGAAATAATATAATAATGGATAATATAAAAAATAAGTTTTTTGTCTAAAATCGGTGCACGTTTTGACGTAGTTCCCACATAAGGATAACCCCACTTTTCTCAAGCGAATTAACTGCAATTTGCTATTTTGGATTCCCATTGAGTAGCAACATTTTCAAACAAAACCAGTAAGGAAAGTAGTAAAGTCGGACTGGGCCGACTATATGCTACCCTTCACCACTTTGCGTATATTCTACATATGTATCCTAACAGACGTCGATTTTTCGAAGGAATACTAATTTCAGTATGATGTGTCAAACGGCCTAGCTTTAGTCCACAGTTTACATTAAATCGTACGATATTATATATGGGAACTATATCTAAATCTGAATTAATTTTCCCGAAACTTAGCACACATCATTCTTGACCTAATTCAGTACCCTATGTCAAATTTCTTGCAAATCAAAAGACATATGGGACTTTGGTGCCCCATTTACCTTAAATCGGACAAAAATATATTTCGTAATCGAACCCAATTTTCGAAACTTGACATACATCATTCAAGATTCAATTCTGTACCCAATGCAAAATTTCATGCAAAACAATGGTTTTTTTTTGCACCATTAACATAAAATTTAACGAAAATATATATGGGCGCCATATCTACATCTGCACCGATTTTCACGAAACTTAGCACACATCATTCTGGACCTAATTCAGTACCATGTGCGAAATTTCGTGAATATGGACAGATATATAGCGACATTGGAGCCCCATTTACCTTAAATCGGACGAAAATATATATGGAAGCTATATCTAAATCTGAACCGATTTTCCCCAATTTCAATAGGGTTCCTGGGCCATATAAATGAGCTGTGCCAAATTTCATCCAATTCGGATAATAAATGCAACCTGTACTTTATTTATTATCAAAAGGAACCCTGTATCTATCTTGTTTCCTTTTACCTGTTACAAAAATATGCACAAAGACATAATACCCTGTACCACAGTGTGGTGAAAGGTATAAAAATGGGTCCAATTTTTAGCCCCCATATAGACCCAAAATTATGATAGTACCTCTAAAATATTTTTTCTTATTTTTAATTCTTATTCGAAATTCAAAACCCCTCCCTCCAATTAAAATCAGTTTTTTCCTTTCTAGGTGTCTTCCAAACTAAATATTCAAATATTTTTAATTTTTTTTGTTCTTAATATTTATTATTAGTTTAAACATAAGTAATACCTATTCCTGAAATTCCAAACCCCTCCCCATCCAATTAAAATATTTTTTCCTTTCTAGGTGTCTTTCATGAAAACCAAAACAAAGCAAAATATTGAAATATGATTCCTTTGTGCCATTTTACGGCAGATTTGTTCAAATTTTATGGATGTTGTCGTCAGTATTGTTTTTGTTCCTAAACAAAATTCCATTGTAATACCCAGCAAAAATAAAAATTAAAAACAAAGAAATCAGCGAAATTCAAAATAATGATGATCATGCTGTGAGAAAACCTTAATAATAACACGTATAACAACACAGAGTGTGCCCAGCATGAGTTATTGAAAAAAAAACATCAAATCTAAAAGCTAAATGAAATCATTGTTTAGAACTCAAACACATTTTACAAAAGGAAAACTAACAGACTCACACACATCACTTTTTCTATTCATCATTAAAATAATTTTGTTCATTGATTCGATTTTTACTTGGCCATTTTTTCTCTTTCAGTTTTTTTTTCAAATGTAAGTCTTTTTTGTAATTATAAAATGTGTGAGGATCACACATTAAAGAGGGTAGAATGGCGACATTGCAATCAAAATATTTTTTGAAAACATATTTCTCAAAATAACAGAAACCCTTGTGCATGGCACAATTGTCAAGTAGTCGGCAACAGCAAGCCAGCCTGCCCGCCAGACAGCAAAAAGCTAGCGACATGCTAACATCTCAGCGTTAACATGTAGATCTGTCAACGAAAATTAATGACATCATAAATCATGTAAAACATTTTGTTTTGCATACAATTTAGTTTTACATAAATGAATGTGAAAGCAAAAGAAGAAGAAAAAAATGTGGCAACGCCACACAAATAGGCATAGACACACATTTTAGAAAATAATATGAAAGGGGAAATTTTAATTAATATCATTGAAAATAGTTCTCATATATTTTTTTCTTTGGGACACACCCCAATACTATATTGTTATATAAAAAATTTTAAATTAATGTCATAGAAGAAATACCAAAACGATATTTCAAAGATATTTCATGCGACAGCCCATAAATATTTTACACAAATGTATTTAATTAGGCTATTTTTAATTTGTCTCATAAAACTAGTTTTATTTTATGGCCTGTTCCCGTACTGCAAGAATCTACTAAAATTAACTTTTTTGTCGATATCATAACAAATTTTACATTCTTGCAGATTCTTCAGCAGATCATTAATCTTCTTTTTTAATTTTATTTATTATTTATTTTTAATATTTTTTCTGGAACACAAATGTTTTAATATATTAAACATATCCACTCTAATATCCATTCACACACATATGCAAATTTTATTTTAAAAAAATCTATATTTTCTCTACATTTGTATGCGACGGCATGTGTTGAATATCCAATGAAATCGTTTTTATTCACTGTTTGATGATGATCGGCATCATCAATTATTTCTTATCCATCCCTCGCTAGCAAATAGCTGAGAGAATACGATATGATGACATTTATTTATCTTTCGAGTGAAAAAAAAATAAAATAAAAAGACGAAGGAAGAGAATTCATATTTTAAAATTTTGTGTATGGCTGAAATAGTCCGCACATACATATATTCGTATTAACCAATCAATGCAGCGTAACAAATACAGAAAAATAGAATATTTTTATCTCAGGTTCTTCGATATTATCTCTCAGTGTCTTTTGATTTTATACGAATTTAATAGATAATAAATTGGAAAATAAATTGAAATGGGGTTGTGTATTTTAAAATTCGAATGATTCTAATGAAAAAGGAGAGGAATAATTTTTAATAGAGATAAGTAATTGATAATTATTGGAATATATAGATATTTATCGAAAATAATATTTCCGTAGAAAAAAAAATTATCGATAATATTACGTTAAAGAAACAAAAAATTATCGCCATTATTTGTACTATAGAAAGTCTTTTCAATGCAACGAAAACTTAACGATAATTATTTTTTTCTATGGAGAAAAGTTATCGTAGAGAAAATAGTCATCGATAACAATTTTTTATAAAGATTTTGTTCTATAATTTCTAAAAGTTAAAAAAAAAAAAATTTTGATAAAAATATTTTTTCGAAAAAATTATCGATAATATTACTATTTTATAAAAGTAAAAATATCGATATTAATTGCACTATAGAAAAAATCTTTTCTCAATAATGAAAACTTACCGATAATTATTTTTCTGTAAAGCAAATTTTTCGATAATGTTTTGTTTTCTGGTAATATCAATAATATTTTTTTCAAACAGAAATATTTTTCTGTAAAAAATGGTTTTGATAATAACTTTTTAATATATTATATAACAAGATTATCGATAATATTACATTAAAGAAAAAAATTATGGATATTAATTGCACTATAGAAAAATCTTTTCTCCGTAATAAAAACTTACCGATAATTATTTTTCTATAGAAAAACTTTATCGGTAATATATATTTTTTTGGTTGAGAAAAGCTATCGATAACAATTTTTGTATAAATAATTTTTCTATATAGTTTCGATAACATATATTTGTATAAAGAATATTTTTAATTGTAAAAATAAAAATGTTCCCGATAACAGTTTTTAAAAAAAAATTCGTTTTTTTTATAAAGGATAATTGTCGATAAAAATGTTTTGTTATAAAAAAGTTGGCAATAATAACTTTTATATAATGAAAATTGGCGAGAATAACTTTTTCTACAATGAAAATTGACGATAACAACTTTTTTATAAAGACTAGTTGCCGATAACAACTATTTTGTAAAGGCTAGTTGCCGATAACAACTATTTTATAAAGACTAGTTGCCGATAGAAACTTTTCTATAAAGAAAAGTGGTCGATAAAAACCTAACCATAAAGAAAATTGTCGATAAAGCTTTTCTATGAAGAAAATGGGGTCGATAACAATTCTTTATAAAGATTAATTGGCGAAATTTTGTCTATAAAAATTTTTCTGTAAAGAAACTTTACCGATAATAAATTTTATTTCAAGAAATGCTGTCGATATCATCTTTGCTATAACACATATTTGCCGATAAAAATATTTTGGTATAGAAATGTTGTTGTCATTAATTTTTTTTTTTTAAGAAAATATGCCGATAAGATATTTTCTAGAAAGAATAGTTGTCGATAACCACTTTTCTATAAATAAAAGTGGTCGATAAAAACTTTTCTATAAAGAAAAGTGGTTGATAACAAATTTTCTCTAAAGAAAAATTTGCATTTAATGTAAGAAATATTTCCGATAACAATTTGTCAAAAATGAAGATTTATCGATAACAAAGCTTCAATAAAGAAAAATTTTCGATAACAAATTTTCCATAAAAAAATTGTCGGTAAAAACTTCGTATAAGGAAATTCACAATTAGAAATTGTATATTAAAAGATAACGACTATATATCGATAATAACGTTCATATACTCATATGTTATCGATAATTTTTTTACATAAAAAAAATATTTTTAACATGAAGAATTTGATCTCAATTTCCTCCTTACAAACTTAATTTCATTTGAACGCCTCAAAAGCTCTACCATAAAATTACTATTATTCCCAAAAGCTTTTCAGATCCTTTTAGCTCCAATTGCCGTTTGGGTTGTCTTCTTTGCTTTTCTTTGGAATTTGTCTTAAAGGAAAATTGCTATATCATTTTCGGTTCTGACAAATTTGTTGCGCATTAAGGCAAATAATCCATCCATCCCTCCCCCCTTCCTTGGGAAAATATAACTTCTCGCATAATTATAACAAAAGAAATGACTGTGGCGAAGTTGGTGATGATGACGATGTGGATTTATGAGGATTTCCCTGGAAATAAACTTGTAAAACAACTCAATCACAGGACATCCTTTTTGAAAGACATTACGATGAACGACGACGACGACGTCGTCTGGAATTGTGGTTTTGTTTATGGCGTCAACATATCAACGTAAATCATTTGATTTTCTGCGTGAGAGCTCATAACTCTACACCCCCCCTTGAGTTTACTTCCCACATTTCCCTAGCCACAAATCATAGGACATGAAAATGAACTCATCATCATGGTCGTCGTGTCGTTAAATGACAATCGAAAACAAGTGGTTAAAAGCACCAATGAATCCACAATTCACAATTGTTATGGTTTTGAGAAGATGAAAAAAAAACTCCGATGATGAAGTTTATGGCATCATTATAAAACGACAGCAGACACACTCCGCCAGAGACCGCCAACCACATGGCCATACCTCGGCAGTGCATAGAACATCGATTAACTTTTGTGTGTGTGTTAGTTGGCAGCAAAGGAACGGAAACTCCATTGTCGGCTTGAAGAATATGATGTTTATTGTTATGATCATTTTTACATTTTTATTGGAACGTTTTCAGTTGGATTTTTTTTTTTTTGGCAAAAAGGAAAACGTCAGCAAATGCAGTGCACACGCTTCTTGACACGTGCCTGAGCTGCGTAACTAAATTGAATAAATTTTGTTTTTCGTTTTTGGCAAAAGAAAAAAACTTCTGTCGTTCGTTGCTCATTCCGGCGATTTAACACACTTTCAAAATGAAACGAATGAACCGCAGAGCAACGAACAAGAGGCCAAAGGACAAAGGATATTTGGTGTTTTGCTGGAGAGTGCCAGCAAGGACTGCCAACAACGAGTCATAAAACATGTTGTAGTGTAAGTGTGTTTTGTTGCAAGCCACAGTCGAATAGATGTCCTTTGCATACGTTCACGATTTTCCACGGGCCATGTGCCGTTATGAATTTTTGTGGATATTTCCCCTCTGTGCCCAGCACTCTTTCCCTCTTTGGAGTTTGCCTGACATTAAAAGAAAATAAAAAAAGTTTCTCAGTAAAGTTTTCACAACGTTCTCCAGCAAGTGTTAAAGACACCAAGTGGAAGGAAGTTAATAACCAAATATCAGGGTGTTGCTAATATTGTTGTTGCTTCCAACTTGACATTTTGGGTGTTTGTTTCAATGATGAAGTTGAAGTGTTGTTGTTCTTGGCAACTTCTAAAGAATAATAATCCAAAATAATTTTTAACAATTCTGTCAAATCATAATTAATGTGATTATGTTTCTCAACCCCTCCCCCACTTTCCAAGCCTGGTAAGGGCATTTGGTTTATTTCAACACCACGGCAAACACACACACTCAAACATATTCTCAAAGAAAACCAGATGGTTTTTCCATAAATGATGCTATTTTTTCTATTACTTTTCTTGTTGTTGTTGTTGTTGTTGCTTTAACATTTCATTTTCCTTTCCCTTGTTGGCATTTGGCAAGACGAAAATTGATGTGCACATTCTGAATATATTGTGGGTTGTGTTCATTCATAGAATGTGACATTGATTCCTCCCACCACACTTCGACTTCGTCTTTTTCGATGCCATGTGAGAACAAATGAATTACCTCCTACTCCTCCTCCACCCCCAGATTCTCTTGGGAGTTTTCGAAAATGTTACAAAGAATCAATCTGAAATTAAGTGCTTCTCTAAAGTGAAATGAATAAAGAAAAGGAAAAAAAGAGGAATATTTTTGCAGGACAAAGGTATTAATATGGTAGACATGTGCTGCTTACAACTGCAGAAAAAAGGGGAAGGGGGGAAATTCCAAATAGATTTATGAAATATGAACATGTCATATGTATTATTATTTTTTTTTTGCTAGTATAGACGATTTGTAAGTGTAAAGGGATAATCAATTTGCATCTATGGAAATGTTGTTATCGATAACATTTGCATATCGAAATACTGTTTTTGATAACATTCTTAAAGGAAATTTTATGAACAATTTATTAAAAAGGTTTTATTGATTAGTTTTCTATATAAAAATATTCTTATTATTCAATTATTCTTAAAAGAATAGTTTTTATCGATAAATATTATTTATAAAAATGTGTTATCGATAACTAGTCATTATATAAAAGTTTTTTAAACATATCGTAATATACAACATGTACACCATCTTTTTTACGTAAAATTTATTATTGATAACTTTGCATTAGAGGAATTTTGTTATCGATTATTTTTCTATGCATAATATTTGTACTCGATTTTTTATATATTGAAACTTTGTGATTGACATACATTCTTCTACCGAAAAAATATTATCGACAGTATTCTTGTTGTTATCGATGAAATTTATTTATAGAAAATTTGTTATCGACAAACTATTCTTAAGGGAAATGTGTTATCGGCAACATATATTTGGATAAAATTTTTTTTTCTAAATAATAAACAAAAAAGAAATTTTCAAATAGAAATGTTCCCTATAGAAACGTTATTATCGATAACATTTCTCAATAGAGAAATTATTATTTTTCTCAATAGACATTTTTTTCATTAAAACATTATTATCGACAACATGTCTCAATAATCGAATAATTATCGATATTTTTCAACATCTTTCTTAATATACAAGTTATTTCGTTGACTTTTCTCAAAAGTAAAATTACTATCGGCAGCCTTTCTCAAAAGAAAGATTAAAACCAATAACTGGTCTCAGTAGAAAAATTATTACCGAACTATAAAGGAACTATAAAGGATAAGTTTTCTAAATAATCGAATTATTATCGATAGATTCTTCATAAGAAACTTTATTACCGTCCTCTTTTTTCTCAAAATAAAAATTATTATCGACAACTTTTTTAAATAATCAAATTATTATCGATAACGTTACACAAAATACATTTTATTGTAGATAGATTTTTTTTAAAGAAAGATAATTATCAATAACTTAAATCAATGAAAATCTATTATCTTTAATTTTTCTGAGCTATCGAATTATTATCGATAATTCAACAATGTGATAATTATCAATAACTTTAGTCAATAGAAAATCTAACATCTTTAATTATTCTAAGTTATCGAATGATTATCGATTACTCAAGAATGGGATTATAATCAATAGTTTTTTATTAGAAAAGTAATTATCGACAAGTGTCTAAATATAAAAGTCATTATCGATAAATTTTATCAATTAAGAAGTAGTAATCGACATTTTTATTGTATGTTTTTCATTGAAAATGTGTTATCGATGCCATTTCTCCGCATAAAAGTTATTAACGTTCTATTTTTTTCATAAAAAAATATATTATCGACAAGTTAGTTTCAGTGAAATTTTGATATCGATAATTTTTCTTTATAGGTAGTTGATTATCGATAACTTATATTTATAGATTCTTGATTATCGACAAGATTTCTTAATTCAAATGTTGTAATCAAAAATATGTTTTCATAGACAAGTTGTTATCGGTAACCTTTATTCATATAGAGATTGGAGATATTAGAATAATATGTAGAACAAATTATAGAAAAATAATTAACTATAAAAATGCGTATAATCAGAATTTCCTTCTGAATATGAAAGTTCTATTTGAGTGATTCAAAGACCCACTAAAAATTGTCTATAAATAGAAGACCTAAAGGTAAAATTCTCTATAAGAACTACCTACTCACTGGGGATTTGTCTCAATAACCCCCCTTGCCCTTTATTACCCTTTATCACCCCTTATTAATATACTTCCCTATTCAGAAAATCCCCCCTTCTTTGTACAAAACAAAAAAATGTGAGATAAATGTTTCCTTTAATCAAATCTAGCCTTCAGCCTCCAACAATTCATAAAATACTCCTAGATATTTATTTATTATTTCTTTTTGTTTTCATTCAAAGTGCCTTATGTTTTGTCTAATGTCATTTTAATTTGTCGACTTGGAAATTGAAAACCGAACATGCCACACAGAAAAAATATGGCCAATTTGATTTTTCCCCCTCAACAGGCACTAGGTTGTTCGGTTGATCTGTTGGTTGGTTGGCTGGTGCCGTTGTGGTGTGTAGCCACATATATCCACAGCGCCGCACAGCATAGCACAAATAAAATGCAAGTGAATTAATGCAACTTGTATGGAGCATATGTATGAGTTAAAGATATGATCTGGCTGCACATGAACACAGATCAACAGACACACACACCCCTTGACACAAAATGCCACAAAGAGTCAACATCAATCTTAGAGACAAGACCTACAGGGCCCTGCCTGCCTGCCAGCCAGCCTGCTGTTGTCAGGCAAACAAATTCTGTAGAGATTTGTTTAAATGTAACCTTTGGGGACATTGGGAATTGTCATCATGCCATGATGCAGCAGCAAAAGGGGGGAAGAGAATGCGTCGAGTCAAAAGTAATTTTTTTTGGAAAGATGTATGCATGTATGTATTTACATACATGTGTATGTTGCCCATTTGAGTTATGAAAAATCATCCCTAAATTACATTGACAAGTGTAAAGTCATGTTGTTGTGTGGTGCGCGGAATCTCAAAAGAAGATGAAGAAGACGACTTGCCACACACCCCCACTCCCCGGCTTCCATCCTTAACCTCATTAACATAAATTTAATGAGTTTCTAATAGTTTAGAAAATATTTAAATACATATTTTAGTTGGAATGGAATTGACAAGATTGTAAAATGTTGTGGCTTGTTCCTCAAACTTCCGATGTTCCAGTAGTGAAGAATGTTAGCAATGCAAAAGGCACGCGCGCTTTAGGGAATATATTTTGTTGTAGTTGTTGGTGTTTTTTTGGTTTCTCCCGAACAAGACATTGTATTGTAAATTATACTGTCAAATTGTAATAAATGTTTTGTTTCCCAATAGT
This sequence comes from Musca vetustissima, assembly GCF_032173495.1. NCBI lineage: Eukaryota > Metazoa > Arthropoda > Insecta > Diptera > Muscidae > Musca > Musca vetustissima. Next base: position 128,740 of record NW_026877185.1, on the reverse strand, counting down.
TTTTGGAGAAGAACAGATGTTGGCTTTCGACTTCTGAAATGGAACGAGACGAGTAAAAATTTATGCCACCATAAATATTTAGAATATTTTATGGTTTTGTTTTGTTGTTTTTTTTTTCTTTTTGGGAAGGGTTAGGGAACGAGTTATGTTTGTAGTTGCAATTTAGGAATATTAAAAAATTTAGAATTTGATGGAAAGAAGGTTAAGACATTCTCACGTGAAGAATTTTTCCAAGAGGAGATCTGGGAATTACCTTAAAAAATTTAATATGTATTCGATTCCTGCGAGTAGTATTCTACTCCAATTTTTGAATATTACAAAATTTTGAATTTGAGGGAAAGAATGTTAAGACATCCTCTTTTTAATATGTATCCGATTCCTGCGGATAGTTGGTACAGGTCCTTTGGTGTTTTTTCCCTCCATTATTTTTTAGTTTCCTAAAAACTTTGATCTTTGTCGGAAGCTGCTGAATTTAGATGGACAAGACTTTCTCCCTTGAAGTAATTTGTTAAGAGAAGATCTTGCAAATGCCTTGAAGCAGTTGTCCTGTATCTGATTCCTGAAGGTAGGTAGTAGAGTCGTTTCCTGCCAAATTTTCTTAAGTCCAAAATAATTAGGAATCTGATGGATTTTATTGGACAATTTTCCTATTAGGCGAAGTATATATTGAATTTGTCACTCTGTTTGCAATACCTTGAAAATTTTTCAGGAGATCCCAAAAGGATATATTTTTTATATTTTCTGGATCCGAATATAAAATTGAATGTAAAACTTTGGAATCTAGCACATGCATTACACAAACTCCTAGGATGTTTGCAACTGAAAATGGGATATATAAACCCACGATTTGATGAAGTCCGCATATAACGGTATCTTCCAATATTCAGTAGTTTGGGGATTTTGAAACGATTTTTTTTTCACCAAATTGGCTATAATTTTATATTTTGAATTTTCATTGGGTTGAAATTCGTACCAACAAAAATTTGGACTTAAATTTCGGAATAGCCTCCATATAACGTTACCTCCCAACATTGGAAATTTTGAGAAACTTTGTCTCTTTTTGTCAATCAAATTAGTTCGAGTACGTTTTTCAACCGAATTGGCTGTAATTTGGTATTTTGGGTTCACATTGGGTGGATAATATCCCTACCAAAAATTATGAATATTGACCGAAATTTCAGGTCAATATCATTTGGTAGGTATATCTCCCTACCAATATTTATAAATATTGGCCTATGCTTCAGAAAAGACCCCCATATTGGTGGTATTTCCCATATTTTAGTACTTTGGGGAGCTCGGGCACAACCAAATTGGCTGTAATATGGTATTTTGGCTTCTCATTGGGAGGAAAATATCCCTACCAAAAATGTTGAATATTGCCCTAAGTTTCAGGAAAGACCTGCATATGATGGTACCTCCCATATTTCAGTATTTTGGAGAGTTCGAGCACATTTTTCAGCCGAATTGGCTGTAATTTGGTATATCGGATTCTCATTGGGTGGAAAATATCCCTACCAAAAATGATGAATATTGACCGAAGTTTCAGGCTAGCTTCCAAAATGCGGAACCTCACAAATTTCGATAAGTTGGGGATAAATATTGCCCTAAGTTTCAGGAAAGACCTGCATATGATGGTACCTCACATATTTTAGTATTTTGGAGAGTTCGAGCACATTTTTTCAACCGAATTGGCTGTAATTTGGTATTTCGGCTTCTCATTGGGTGGAAAATATCCCTACCAAAAATTATGAATATTGTCCGAAGTTTCAGGCCAGCTTCCAAAACGCGGAACCTTACAAATTTCGATATGTTGATGTGGGCAAGTTTTCCAACCACATTCGTAGTAATTTGATAGTTTGGGTACTCGTTGTAATTTGATATTCCGGAGCCTTGATTGGTAAATAACTTATTCTCAAAACATTTTCAATAACTGTCCAGTTGCCTACACAGACTCTCTTACTATGATACGCGACATTATCGCTAAGTTCCGGGTCATTGCCTTAAATTTTGCAACCTGTATATCTGAGTGTTTAGTATTTCGTTTTCTCCTGGCAGCAATGTCCGATGGCAAAACCACCATACATAGCCCCCGATAAATTTCAGGAATTTTAAATTTCCACTTCTTGCTGAACGGTTTCAAAAGTTCACCTCGATCAAACATATCGACGTTGTTATTTGGTTTTTTTAGATTCCTCAAATTTTTACCATTCTTATGTAGCTTTTTGCTTTAAAGAGGAGATCATACAAATGCCTAGGAAATTCTGTCCTACATCAAAATTATATCGGAGGTCTTTTTCAGAGCCTCTTTTCACAACTCCTCCAAACAATTTTTGAAACCCCCCAAAAAAAGTCATAAATTTAACCTATCATCTCACAGCTGCTGGAATTTCATCAGACATTTTTTGTTTTGTCACAGAGTAATGTTATTTATTTCGATTTTTATTTATTTTTTTGTATAATTCCCGACAATTAACTTTGGTTTTATTGTGTCATTTCTGTTCAGTTCATTTGCATTTGTTAAACGCCAATAATATTTTTTTGCGTTTTTTTGTCTTCTTGGCTGATGTCGCCGACGCTATCGCCGTCGCTGTAATACGTACGTACATACATGTTCGAAGGGAATGCATCGCAAAACATATGGAGAGGGAAACGAGTTCCAGGGTCCTGATAATGTTTAACGGGTCATGATAACAAATTTTATAAATAAATCTCGTTGTCTTGTGGTTGTTGTGTTCGATTATCTATCGAAGTCCATGCTGACATATGTACGTACATTGTTCCCGAGGCAAGACAATGGAACAATGATGGTCACAGAAGAATCTATAGAAGCAGAAATCACAAAAAAGTGTGTATGGACCAAAGGAGTGAAGAAAATGCAGAAAATGTAAATAAAAAATAAAATATTAAAAAAACAGGGGCTTAGTCAAGAGGAGATAGGAAGGGGATATTTACATTTAAAAAAACACATTTCGAATTATTAGTAGAACTTAGAGGAAACTATAAACTAGATGAATTGTGATAAAGACGGGGGCAAATCGAAGATGATATGTAGTCGATACAAAATGTCTATTGTTTGCCACCCAAAAATATGGATTTCGGCCTAAAAATATTTTTTAAAGAAGGGTAGGATATGTTCTCTATTAAAGTAAGGCAGATCAATGGAAACTTTTTTTATGTGCTTAAAAATCCAAAAGTTCGAGATGTCCTTTTTTGCTGTATTAAATAATCCAGATTTTTTTTAAGTAAACTTATCTTCCTCTTACTTATCCATGTGTTTCAAATGTTTTCCCCCTTGGCAACATCTATATGTATGTATGTCTGTATGTCATTATAAAGTTGTTATAACATTTGACAATTTCATGATAAACACCTTTGACAGTTTGCATGCCAACAGCCACAATGAAAAATAAGAACTAAAAAACAGACAGATAACCAATGAAGAAGAAAAAAACGTCAAATGACCCAAATCAAAGCCATTTAACTTAAATGGTGATGTGGAGATGGTCCGTTCATTTTTTTCGACTAAAACGGTTCTAACAATCAAATTGGCTGAATTCAAGTTTTTTTATTTAGATTTCGATGTTTGTCAAAATGTCAAAGAAACCAATAAAAAACCCTTATTGATCCTTAAGCCGATCGATAAGACCAACAAAAGAAGAGAATAAATAAAACTGTTGGGCGCCAATTTGACAGCAGGAGGAAGGATCAAATTAACAATATATGATTTTTGTGGCAAATTCAAAAATTGTTGGAATAAAAAAATTTTAAAAATAAAATAGTTCAAAAAAATTGTATGGATTTTTTGGAGATCTATTGTGAAATATAGGATATAGTCGGTATAATTTTTGTCTCACAAAAAGTAGAATTCAAATCCAGATAAAAGGAAAAAATAAATAAATTCGAAAAAAATGTTGGGCGCCATTTCAACAACATGTATTAAATTAACAATTTTGGATTTTTGTAATGTAATTTTTTCCCTTCAGATAAATGGAAGGGATAAAAAATCTAAATTACAGACCCTCAGGTTGGAAAATTGGACTATGCTACCTTGATATACCTAAAGTGACGCACGACTTTTGTGTGGTGGCTATATAGAAACAGTGTATAATAATGAACATCTTCTGTGAATAAGTTTTTTAACCAACAAGGTCTCGGAATTCAAAGCTATGGTTAGAAAATGCTCTGCGGACCATAAAAATAAATACAATTAGCAAAAAATTAATTTAAAGCCAACTCAGTTGGCAAAATTATGTCTAAAATCTTAAAAAAGGGGGTACCTGATCTTGATTTTCTTACCGTTAAAATAGGACTAACCCGTAAGTAAGGATAATTCATCACCCAATAGGACAACAAAATGTCAAATTAGAACCATCGAGAACCATAAAAATAACTACAAAGTAGCTGTAACTTTTTTTTGGGGTCTATACCCGAAGATCGACCATATTTATCAGTATTGAAAAGAGTTACAAGAATTAAATTACAACCTTTGAACTATTACCAAAAAAAGGGGGTACCATTATAAAAAGTCCACCCCGTAGGTTATGTTTATTTATCACCCAATGGAACCTCAAAATGTCAATTTACAAATTTCGTAAATTTTGCCCAAATATCGAATAATAAGACAATGTGTTTAATTTTCGGTAGAAAGATCTCCCACACAATAAGAACCAAAAATACCACATTTTTTGTCAATTCTGTTGAAAACCGCAAAATGCAGAAATTGGGAGTGACATAGGTGCTACCCTAAACAGTGTACCGAAGTTGAAATTTTTCGATAAAAATAATTGCTATGGTAAATACAGTCTATTCGATTTAAAAACCTCAATATTTCGAAGTTGAAAATTTTCGATAAAAATAATTGCTATGGTAAATTGTAAACGATGTGAACAATTTGAAATACATTCTACCTCATGTTGGGCGCCATTTTACAGGAATGTTGAAAAAATAAAGCATTTGTTAGGTCAATATGATTAAAGGATTTTCTATCTTCAAAAATTCAGGAAAAATTTTAAAATTGCAATTAATTCGATTAGATACTTGAAATTTCGAATATTTGAGAATTACATGGGAATGTGGACCGATCCAGAAATTTTAATTTGATGAACTTAGAAAATGCTGCCGATTGAAAAATAAAAAAAAAAAAATTAACAGAAAAATGTTGGACGTCATTTATTTATTATTTTTTAAATATTTTTTATATAGACATTTTTTAGGATTCTACATTCCACCTCATGTTGGGCGCCATATTTCATTTTAATCTAACCTCACTTTGTGTTGTACTTTTTTTAATTATTTTTTTTTTTCATTGATAAAAAATTCCTTCATTCATTTCAATTCTTTTGATTCCTTAAAAAAAACCGCAACATTGTATATAATTGTAAATGAATGAATGCAATTTTTTGCTTTGTTGCAAAATTTTCACAACTTATTCTTGACAACAACAAAAAATCACACACACACACACACATATCTACATGAACCTCCAAACCCTAAGATCAGGATTAAAAACAACTGGCAACAAAATTGTTGGGCTGCCTGTTAACGAACGAACCTTTTTTTCGTATTAATCCACACACATTTTCACATGCATACATATATCCTTCAAAATGGACAGACGGTCGACCAAAATCCATGGCCTGGCACTCATATATTGAATGAAAAATAAAATAAAAATAAAACGAAAAAAATAAAATGGGTTCGCGGGATAAGCATAGAACCAGGAACAACAGAGAAAATTAATGAAGACATCCTCTTAAAAAACTAATAATACCAAAAACAACAGCAACAAAAAAACTGTAGGCGACAATGCGAGTGCCAAAGCCGACCACCATTTGTTGTTCGGTCGCTGAGTCGTCTCTCGCCAAAGCCTGATTTTAGGAGGTTCTACACAAAAGGAAAAATTGTTTAAGCGTTTACACTGCAAGATTTAGTTGTGGCTTATCCACACACACACACACACTGAGTTGCATGCAAACAATGTATGCGTGTGTTCGGTCTGGCTGGCTGTGTAATGTCCCGCCGATACACTTTCCCATTAAGGCGTGTACACATTGGCGCGACTTTATCCAGTTGTTGTTGTTGTAGTTGATTTTTTTATCAAGAGTGATTTTTTTTTGTTATGTTGCCGTTTTTTCTTTTAGTTTCCTTTTTGGCTTTGTTTTTGTCTGCCACTAAGTCAAAAAAAAAAAGCAGAACAGAACAGAAGACAGGAAAACAATGTCCGATCATCGAAACCCAAGAAAGGCTTTTTGTTGGAGACTACAGACGTTTGTTTTTTGTTGTTGTTGTTTTTTAGTTAATATTGTTGAGAACAATATCCAAGATCCCAAAAAAAGAGTGGACCTGAAATTTTCAGTTTTTTTTTCAAAGGTGAGTATTTATGTGTGTATGTTTGTGTGAGTTTGTGTTTTTGTTTGCATATTTACATTGTTCCAATCGTTTAATGTTTGTGTTTTTTTTTTTTTTGACCATCCGCCTGTCTACCAAAAAAACGTGACTTTGAAAGCCATTGGAGGAGTAGTACTAACAGCAGCAGCAGGATGTTCGAAAAAAACAGAAGGAAAACGAAACTGACATATTCTACTTATTTGTATAGCTTAATTATTATGTTTAGATGTGTGAAGAATGTGTATTTTGGAAAAAAGGGCTACCGTTTTCAAAAAATAATAACGTATTTATTCATGGCCCTTGATGGCTGTCTGAGAGATATTCAAGTAAAGAGAAATGGATCTTGAAGATGATTGGGTTTTATTTTAAATGAAATGATTATGACGGCCGAAATTCCTGAAAGAAACTGAAAACTTTTCTAATTCGGGAGATCTGACATGCAATAGGTACCCAAAATTGAACCCCAACCCCGAAACTGGATTCAATGTTAATAACTGTTTATAATAAAGATTTCCGCATTAATGAGGACCTTAAATACTAAATTACAGACAAATTGGTTGAAAAACGTACCCAATACCGAAATTTGCGAGGTACCGTTAAGTGGGAGCTACCCTACAAACTTGGCCATTTTTCATAATATTTGGTAGGATGATATGCTACCCAATGAGAACCCAAAATACTAAATTACAGACAATTCGGTTGAAAACATGACCAATCTCTCAAAAATACCAAATTTCTTGGGGGTTAAGATAAAATGTAGGCCAATATTGATAATTTTTAATAAGAGAACCCAAAATTCCATATTACAACCAATTTGGTAGAAACAATTTGCCCAAACTGCTCAAAATACCGAAATAAGAGATGTGCTGTTACATAGGGGGGTTACCCTAAAAAGTACCTCAATATTAATATTTTTTGGTAGGAAGATTTGCTACACAATGAGTACCCAAAACACCAAATTATAGTCTGATCGGTTGAAAAACGAGCACAAGCTCTCTTAAATATAAAAACTTGGCAGATACTGTTCTAAGGGCGTTTTACTAAAATATAGACCAATATTGATAATTATCGAAGGATGATTTGCTAGCCAAGAATAACCTAAAATACTAAATTACAGTAAATTCGGTTAGACAACATGTGTAATGTCCTCAAAATACCGAAAATTGGAGTGTACCGACAATGTATGTGCTAAATTTCAAAGGTCTATCTTAAATTTTGCAAGCACCATATTGATTTCATCAGACAGAACATATAATTTTATCCGGATCCAGAATATATGTATACTTTATGGGTTCTCCGGTAAAATATTTCAAGATATTACAAATGCAATGACACAATTTATATTCCCTACACATGTTGATTCGTTCCAGAAAGAACTCGTTAAATTGAACTATTTTGATAAAGGAACGATCGGAACTAGATCCGACTCTTTCCTTCATTTTTTCTCCAGTCGGTCATGTTTTTTTTTTCTCGGTCACCTAGTTCCGTTTGATCATGCAATTTGATCTACATCTTTCCATTCATTGACCGAATAAATTGACGTGTGTTGTTGAACTAAATGAATGACCTAGTTCTCATTGCAAAGCGAACCAAATAAAAAAGTAAAACCGCTTCAGGATCGAGATTCCACAAATATAATAAAAATGAAATATTTGTTCAAGCTCCATGCTCTTTTACTAAAACAGGTTCGTCCGTTTTGTAACTATTAAAATTATAGTTAATGTACTTGATTTAGTAAATTCAGTGGATTTGAATTGTCAATTATATGTCATAGCTTTGTATATTTAATTGCAGATTATTTGTGCTCTCTTTACTTGCTCGCATACCTCGATTTTGTCAGGAAAAATAATTTTTCTTCAGAATATTTCAAATTATTTGAATTTTTTGTAGTTAAAAAAAAAACTTTTTTTATGGAATTGGATAATGTGTTGAATTATAATTGTAATGTTGGTGAGTCTTTATATTTCTATTTAAATTACGAAAAATTCCGAAAATTTCAAAACTGAAACTTTATAACGTTATACTTTATCTAACTATACACATGTTGTGCGTACATTTTGAGTGAGAATATTTTTAAAACTTAATATGGATGATGTGTTGATTATAATTTTTCCCGAGTGGAAGATAAGTCGTCATGACGCTTCAGGTTTTATATTCATGAAATTTTATAGTTTATACACATGTTGTGTGTACTTCTCAAAGGATGATACTTTCATTTTAAAACTGAATATTGTGCAATATATATTTACGAAAAAAATAACTATTCGTAAGCTTGAGAGTACCTTGCGTGGAAATCTCTCTTGGCATTGCAACATTGTATTCCATTCAGAAACTTGACAATCGAAAATCTCGTGAAATGTGATAACTAGGCATCTAATATTTTTGCATCTCCTACTATTTCTATTATCTATCCTCTAAAGTCATTTGACAAAAAAAAAATGGAAATCAGCTACACAACAATTGTCACATGACATTTGTTTTCATATAAGACTAGCAATTGGACAATAATGTCAACTTATATAAAATCACTTGTATGTATGTAAATCTATCGTACAAACCTCTTCCTTTTGTGTTGTTTAGACATTGGAAATGTAATGGTGTAAATGACCATGTAACTGAACACTTTGCTATTTTTCTACTCAGATATTCTCAGATTGTTTGATACTTTTTCAACTGACGGACTGGCTGTCGCAGCAGGAACGAAATGAATGAATGGCGAATAGAAGGCGATGACAATATCAAAAAAAAAAAAAATGTAAATGTAAATGACAAGTATATAACCTACATTCCTAGGTTTTCTATTTAACAACAACAATGACTACTACTGAACTGCAACTAAAATCAAAAACAAGTTTTTATTTTTAGTTCTGTCTGTAATTCGTATTTTTTCTTCGTTTTTTCTTGGTGATGTTGATTGTTGTAATATAGGTATAAATAACACTAAAAAGTAACTTGTATATACCTTTCCGATCGCCCAGTCTACCCCTTTGGCATAACTTCTACTCACATTTGTATTATGAATGAAAAACTGAACAGAGAAGATCACTACTTGGCCAGGCTAGTTGTTCTCGGCCGGCTACTTAAAGTGACAGCTACTGAAATGTTGGTGGCGACAACGACAATGGTCATGATGATGATGATGATGCAGATTGAAATTGAATTGTTTTTGAAGAATTACAATTGTAGGAATGAATGAATGTACAGCACTTTTAAGGTTGCCTGTTTGGCCTGGCCAAGTTTAGTTTTTCCCATTCAACATTCCATACGTAACAATGATAGTGGTGGCAGTGGTCATACAAAAAAATTTTTATAAATAAGAATGGAAGTGGGAACGTGATGAAAAACTCGATGGGAAAATGATGAGAAATTCTTTAAGGTGTCGTTTTCTTTAAAGTGTGCGGATTCAATATACACTATGGTCTTATTTTATGTGAATTGAAATTTATGTGGTTTTGAAATGATTTTTTTTTTAAATTTTAACAAATTTTAAAATTTAAATGTTTTTTCATACGTTTGATTTTTTTTCACTTCTCAAGCTAGGAACTAGTTCATTTATAATATAGTTCCATTTAGTTCAATAGTTCATTGATGTATACGACACATATATTTAGTCAATGAACTAGGAACTAGTTCATTTATAATATAGTTCCATTTAATTCAATTGTTCATTGATGAATACGACACATATATATGTAGTCAATGAACGGTACGATCTAGATGAACGATTGGATCATAAGAAACATCGATTGCATCGAAGGGAATTAGATAAACCAATGACGTGAAACTAGTACCGATGGGTCATTTTTGATGAATAATCCCATAAAACTAATTCGTTGTGGAACTGCTTAATACTGTTATATTAATTTAGGGAAAAAACATATTTTTGTATGGTTTTTTCTCAAAGCGATGAGTGATTGAATCGAAACGAACACGGGAATGTGGGGAGAACAGAACTATTGTAGCAAAAGGGATTAAATGAACAAAAAGAGCGGACCTAGTTCCTCCTGTGGAATATTTCAATTGAACTAATTCTTTGCGGAATGATGCATTTAATCAAGTTGGGAACGCGATTTATATTTTTGTATTGCCTTATTCTGGCAAACATGAGCAGAGAAAACAAGAAGAAAAATGAACGACTGGAGCAAAATGAACGGAAGAAACGAAACTAGTACCGATCGTTCATTTTGTTGGATATTGCCATTGAAATAGTTCGTTGTGAAAACAGTAAATTCTAATAAATGTTGATTAGAGGATATTTTATGACCTACATTCTTAAAAGTCGGCTGCATATTCAAAATAGTTTTAAAAATAATTATTGTATTGCTAAAGATTTGATCGTTGGAATGTTTTCAAATAGGAGTCGAAAATCTCAAATTCTATTATTAGAACAAAAAGTTTAGTTTAATTGAGATTATGCTAAGTAAGATTAGCTATGTTGGTTTTAAGGAAAATCGAAATTTTCATAGCAATTAATGAAGATGATTGTCTATACTTTCTCAGAGACACTTGCAGATTTAAAAACAAATATTTTATGAAAAAAATGAATTTCTGAACTGCAGTTTAAGAACTTTTTTAGGAACTACAGTCATACCAATAATTTTATGATCCGAATTTTAATAAATTGGAACGATGGCATAATTTATAAAAAAAATATATTATGAATTGTTTTCGTTAAAAAAATAAATATGAATTTTGAAACTGTTAAAATTTATATCTTACGAAAGTTCATAGAATGTTCTTAAAAATAAAAAATAACATATTATTATGAACATTATTATGATCACTTTATGAACAATAATTTTTATTTTTAAGAAAATTCTATGAACTCTCGTAAGATGCGAGTTTTAACAGCTCAAAATTCATATTTGTTTATCGTAAAAAATTAAATATAAACTGTTAAAATTTGTATCTTACGAGAGTTCATAGAATGTTCTTAAAATTAAAAATTATTGTTCATAAAGTGATCATAATAATGTTCACAATAACATTTTATGAACAATAGTTTTTATTTTTAGGAACATTCTATGAACTCTCATAAGATACAAATTTAAGGATATATTACGAAATAACAGCCGTTAAAAATGTCAAAGGTGGCAGCAGACCTATGTCAACATTTTTCCAATCAGCTGTTACTCAAAATTTCAATTAAAGTAAAAAATAATTGGTCCATGTTTAACAAACATCTGTCACATATCGTAACATGTAAAACATCTTTCCTCTAATTAACCTCATGCCAAACATATGCAGATTAAGAACGACTGTTTGCAAATTATTTTGACAGTTGCATATTTATTTTTCCATTTTCATGAAAATAAAATTGAAATGAAAATTGTGCCGAAAAATTAACACCTTTTTTAGGTAAAAAAAAAATCGGGCGATCCATTTAAAACAAAAGTAATTTGCCCTTGATAAAAATCATTTTGTGTGTATAATTGCAGAAAATTGTAAGTACTGAAATTATTCTTCGGCAATTTTTTTCTTCTTTTGCTTACCACAAGAAAATTAATTCTCAGGTAAGAGTTTTTTTTCCTCTTCTGTTTGTAACACAGAAGAGAAGAATGGAGGATATATGTTTCGGTTTGGAACATTATGTGGCAGATTAGCAGACCTTTCTTGTGGCAAATGATTGTAGTTCATCGAAGACAATGAAGCGATGAGGATTACAGTTGTTTGCGGTTCTTTTATGTATTTTTTATGTGGAGAGGGAAGGAGAGGAGCAGAAGAAGCCAATACCGAAAAAAAGATGTTCAAAGTGATATGATGTTCGTAGTGATAATGTTAAGAATGTGGAGATATTTTGTGGGATACAGTGGGTCAACGGAGGTTTATTTTGAGAATAAATTAAGAAATTTATAAATAAATAAAAAGCAGTAAGACTAATAAATATGCAATACACCTAAGACTGATCATTGCATTCCTGTAGAGCAATGGTGGGCATAACAAAATTGAGCGTAAGTGTGGGTGAGCGTAACTGAGAAATCATCATTAAAAACGACTGAAGAAAAGATAAAAAAGAGAATACGTGTTTAACCATCGACACTCAGTTACGGTAGCGTGTATGGCCCATCCTGCCTGCTGTAGAGGATCTATGCAGATAGAAGTAAATTACTTAACGTCGGGACAAAGTAATAATTTGATGGAAACGATTGATATAATTTATTTAAAGTTAATCCTAAATCATATTTTGGCAAATATAATTTACGGTGAACGGATTGATGTTGAAAAACGGGTTAAGAAAGCGATGAAAAAATATGACATAAATTCGATTTATTTTCGAACTCGACTAAATCATTACGGAAAAAATCCGAATAAAAAATATTGAAGTATTTCTTTTAATTTTTATATAAAACTTGTTCTGGTTGCAGAATTTTTTAATATATTTTCCTCATCACTTTTCTGCCTCTTTCAACCCACTGTCCTGTGTCCCAATACCAGATCATAGTTCAATATTGTTCCCATTATTATTTTTTTCGTTTTTACTTTTTGATCTTGCAGCTTTCATATGGTGGGAATTATTAGTTTTTTGTTTCTTTGTTTTCAAAATTTGCCATTATCTAGTGGTTTCATGCTTCTTCTTTTCATTATCAACAGCATCATCCCATTATAAACAAATCCGATTTAAAAAGGATTATCTCTTTTCAAAAAGCAAAAAAAAAAAAAATTAAAACTGTAACATTCGGTCGGCTTTTTGAGTGTAACACATCAGTCAGTCAGTCACTCACTACTCATCCTCTCAGTTGTCGAACAGACAATGAAACCGCCGAAAAATATTTCAAAAGAAGATGATCTACATTCGAAGAGCATCATTGTCTCGAACAATTTGGGATTAGTTACCACGATCTCAATATGGTTTTGTTTGGTGCAGCAGGCGCTTAGGTACACTTTTCATTTGTGATCGTAGAATATTGTGAAGTGCAAGAAGGAAAGGTGTACCAAAAAATTAAAAGAAAATGAATTTTTGAGTGCAGAGCACGTGATGTATGAAGGAAACTATTGTTTGCTGGATTATTTATGATTGAAAATTAGGAAATATTAATATTGGCTAAGAAATTTGCAATAGTTTCTAGCAAAGGTGTGCAATATTTGTGGCAAGCATAATCTTGGATTTTTAAAGAAGTTTTTTCTAGCAAAAATTGCTTTGGAATTCGGTAACATTTTTTTCAGCTAATTTCAAAGCTTGAATTTAAAAAGGATACATTTTCTCAAAACCACAACAAATTGTGAAGATTACTTCTTTGAAATGCAAACGACAGGACTTGAATTTTTCACACAATTTTTTTCCCAAAAAATGTTCCATTTGAAAACAAAAAATCATTCACACCACTGTCAGGGAAAATCCTCACGAAATAACCAAATTTTCCACATCTCTTCATTACCAAAATGCAATTTATTTTTTTACAAAATAAAAAAATACATTGAGGATAAATATTGATTGAGCATGACTATGGTCATAGCAACCCATACTAAGACTTATAATAACATAGGATTTTGTTTCTGTAATTTATGTTTTATAATCAGCGTAGCTTAGATGTTTGACTGAATGGCTGGCTGCCTGTCTGGCTGGGTGGATGGCTGGCTGGCGTGTGTTGACGATTTTGCACGCACCCAATGCAAATCCATTAACCTGTGGATCAGCAAAAATACGAACAAGGGAAAGGCGAGCACACACACACACCAAATTACACAAAAGATGCATTAATAATGGTGTAATGAAGTGAAGTGTTATACCAATAACAACTAGCTGCTGTAGGTCTAGCTTAAGCCGACCGATCGACCGCACAGTAGGACAAGTACTTGAGTTGGTAGATATGGAAAAATAAACATATATTTTAAAATTAAAGCAAACACTTGAAAAACAAAAATCTACCAAAAAAAGTAATGAAGAAGAAATATATTTCTGAATTAATTTCAGAGCCTACTCTTAAGCAGTCTGTTGGGAAATAAATCCACCAAGAATTAATGCATTTAAGGTCGGGTACACAAGAGATGAGGCTTATTAAATAAGCCTACTTACAACTAACCTTAAGTAGCCTGTATGGAAATATGTCTTTGTCGTTTTACCTTTACAGCTGTCGGCCACATCAATGACCCTTGTAAATGTAAATGGACATTACATTACGCCCTGAGCAAACATGCATGCCATACATAAATCCAGTGGCATTTTTGGTTGAATGCTTCGTTGAGCAAAACGATGATGAGGTATAGACATAACCAAATGACAACCAACAGCACCGACTGAAGACTGTCAGAGGGACGGACAATATCAAATATTTACTTGGCGTTTTCTTCTTTCAAAAAACCCCAACTGATGACAGTCAACATCATCCAAAGAAGCAAAAAACACAAAAAAAAAACATTGAACAATGTTTTATTAAAACTATCATTGAAGTTTGGTTAATGACAATTATGATCATCATAATTATCGTGTGCTTATCATTATCGACATCATCATTGTAAACCAAGTTTATTTTTTTTATGTTGTTTTTGTTGGGTATTGTTTAAATATATGTATGTCCAAAGTTTATTATTGTGGGGGGTCCGATCGATTGGCATGTTGAAATTTATTTATTTTTTAGCTCGTGTTTGATCATTTATTGATTGTTTTGTTTTTTTATTCGGTAACAAATAATATTTAATATTTGGTTAATACGTGGAAATGTGAAATTTATTTTTACATAAAATCTGGGAATTTTGCTTTGGGGAAATGTAAAAAGTGCAAAACGTCCAAATATTTACCGCAGACTCCAAGAAGGTGTATTGATGAGAATATAATTGTATATGGATTTTGTCTAGTCTTCCAGTTCCTCGGTTGGAATCGCGATAGGACTCATAATATTTAAGATAGAGTTTTGGAAATTATCACATACATTGCCACTACTTCTAGAATGTTTGGTATTATGAAATGGGATACATAGGTCCACGTTTTGCTATAGGTTCCATATAACGTTATCCATCATTATTCGGTTCTTTAACAATAATTATCAATTTTGGTCCAATTATAGGTTAGCCACCATATGTATCTTCTAAATTTCAGTTTTTTTATTTATATTTAGGATCGTTATTTGGTTAGACAATTTTCTAAAAAAAAAGATCAATATTGGTCCATTGTTTAGGATAGTGGGTAATCGTCCTACCACAAATTATAAATATCAGTCGATCAATGAGTATAGTTCCGCCACTGCATAGATATTTTAATGGGTCTTATTTGTACTTTCCAAAGCCAAGTGACTCAATTTAGCATTCTGGGACCATGATGGGTAAACAACCTCTTCTTAGAACATTACGGATTTGGTAAAGGGGATTTTACAAAAAACATGTTGAAATCCTTTAATAAAAATATTTATTCGACTAAAAAATGTGGAAGATTTACTTATAACTCGTAGCCAGAGATTGGGCCCAACATGGAATAACAGAGAAACGCTTAGAAATTCTTAAATTTCTACGAAAAAATTAAAAATATATATTTATTCGATTTGAGAGATTAACATATAACACGTTATCTTATAGTCAGAGGTTGGCGTCCAATATGACACACCAATTCAATATTTACATATTCAGAACAATAACTCTTTCGCAAAGACCTCTAAAAATACTCTTCATTGGAGAAGATAAGATTATTTTTAGAAACTTTTTGCCTTTTGAAATATCGCAATTTTTACATATACGCCCATACATAGTGCGAACAATATCTCATTTGCAAAAGCCTCTAAAGATGCTGTTTATTGGAAAAGTTCTCGTGTCAGGTGTAGGAAATATTAATGAACATTTCTTCCTGAAATTATGAGTGGCGCCCAACGGATATGAGAGAGTAACGAATATTAAAAATATATTGGCTTTTAAAATGTGGCAATTTCTTCCTGTGTGGATATACTATTTGTCCTATTTTTTACATATACACTTAAGATCAAAATGAAACACCAAAGTTATATATACATAGTCGGGACAATATATCATTTCCAAGGGCCTCTAAAGATGTTTTTTATTGCAAAAGTTATTGTGACAGGTGTAGGAAATGTTAATGAAAATATATTCTTGATGATATGAATGGCGCCCAACAGGAATGAGAGAATAAAAAACATTTAAACATATATTGGCTTTTAAAAAGTGAAATTTTTTTCATTCCTTAACACATATTCGTGCCAGTTATATGCAAAATATTCATGAAATTGTTCTCTTAAATATCTGACTGGCGCCCAAAAGGCATGCGTGTATAAGGAATTTAGTTTAAAAATGTTGTCTCTTGAAATGTGGTAATTTTTTTCTTATTTATTTACAAATACCTCATAATTGGCGCCCAATATGGAACACCAATGTTATATTTGCATTGTCAGGAAAAATCCATCATTTGCGAATGCCTCTAGAGGGGCTATTTGTCGGAAAAAGTCTCGTGTCAGGTATATGCAAATTATTTATGAATATTTCTTCTTAATATTTCTTAGAAGGAGAATATGGTTTACAGAAATCTTCCTAATTCATCACATCATAAGTCAACAATTTTGAATTTGGCGAATTTGACCTTCTGGGTTCGGAATACTCTCACCAAGAATTTTCATCTTCGTAGATAATTTTGATATTTTTGTTGCACAAAAATGCGCCCAAATATTTATGTGAGGATTTCACATACATCCATCAATTGGAATTAGTTTTTTAATTGCTGAAATATATTAATAATTAAATGTTTCATTTTTAAAACAATTTATCCAAATGGCGCCCAACTAATCGAATTAAAATTTTCAGCTTAATTTGTGGTGTTCAATTACAGTATTTTATAAGGTGTTCTTTTGGAGAATTTTGTATAAAAATTTGGCGCCCAACTATTCGAATTATGTTTATCAACATAATTTAATTTTTTAAACAATATTCTTAACATTTCAATTTGGTGCTAATTTATTTGGAGAATTTTACTTGTTAAAAATGTATATAATATTTATAATATTCAAAATTCGAATTAAGTTTATCTGCATATTTGAAGGATTTTATGTGTTACAATTTTCTATTATATTTATAAAATATTTAAATGAGAAACTCAGTTTTAAAAAAGTATGAAAATGGCGCCCAACTATTCAAATTTAATTTCCCAACTTCATATGAAAATTTCAACTAAATTCTTTAACTGCAATTTATAATAAGTTCATTTGAAGAATTTATTTCATAATTTGGCGCCCAACTATTCGAATTTAATTTGTCGGCTTAATTTGTGGATTTCAAAAACATTCTTTAATTGCAGATTTATAATGAGTTCGTTTTGAAGGATTTTTGTTAAATAATTTATGCATGTATGTCTTAATAATTTAGCCCATTAAACTTGCTAACAAAAAAATTCCATAATTATTCATTATGAATTTTGAAATTATTTCAATTTATATGCATATAACTATAATACTCAGAAATCTAAATTTCAAAATTCAACTCGGCAGCTTTAATTAGAAATTTACGAAGAAATACACACGAACTACCTCCGTTAAGGTGAAAAACTTCATATTCTTCTATTCTACTCCTCCGTTTTTATTTTGTGAAATTAAGTACACAACAACAAAACAACGATAATAGCACAAGACAACTAACTATTAAGACTATTAACCATAGTCTTAAAGAAAGAAAAAAAAGACTACAACAATAACAACAACATGGAATTATCCAGAATGACTCGTGCCCAAATGCATTTATTTCTAATTTTTTCTTCTTCTTCATTTTTGCTGCTTTGTAATCTTAGCATTGGCATCTACAATTCCAACTACACTTAGTAGAGACAGTCAACAACAACAACAACAACACCAAAGAAAATTTTCTTTTATTCATTGTTGTTAGTATTTTATGTTGTTTGTTTATAAATTGTTTTTAAAAAACACTCCCTCCCTCCCCCAAGACACAGTCTTCATTCATATAACTTTTATATATAAATATATGTATGTTAGTATAAAAACTAAAAACATGGCCGCTATGGTTGCTTGATTTAAGTTTTTTTTTCATATAATATATGTATAAACACACACACATACCCACATATGTAGATACATGTATGTATGTCTTATTGTCAGCCATTCTAGATATACCAAAATTAAAAAAAAAGCAACAACGAAAATGAACCGAAATAAAAATTAAGAGAGATATACAGAAATGAAAAAAAACGTTGCGATCAAAAATGATTCCCCCTACCCGTTTCCGTTTTTTTTTTTTGGTATTCTGTTCATTTTAAATGACTGTTTGTCTGTCTGCGCGTCCGTCCGTCCATCCACCTATCCAGCCAAATTCAAATGGCAATGACAACAACATGAAATCAAAACAGGCCTTCTCCTACAGCTTGCTTTCTGTTCTGTTCATATGTGTGCTTGGTGCTTCTTCATTGTTGTTGTTGTTTTTCGCTGAAAACCTCCAGCATGCCAGCCAGCCATCCAGCCAACAAGCTAGCACCACAAGCATTCACCACCACCATTTGTTTAAAGCTGTAGTTTGGTGTATAGTTTTTTCGCTTTTTCTGAAACTCGTTACAAGAAGAAGAATAAAAGTCGACAATATAACCATAATAATAACAACAACAACAGCAACAAAACGTTATACCAGCGCCCGGTCTAAACCAAGTTTATATAATAAATTACGTTGTTTTTGTTTGTTTGTTACAGCTACACCTATGGTTTGGCTTTGCTTTAATGTGTGTTATATGGTCATAGCTACATACATTCGTATATAATTTTGGTGTATATGTGTATGTACATATATTTAGGTTTTTGGATAGGAGCTAGTCATCGTAGGCCATCATCCTCAAAATTGCTTTGGGTGGAACAGTGGTTTTGTGATATTATTTTTAAAATATAAATACATTTTAAGAAATTTACAATATGTGGGTCTAGACGGAATCCAACGAGGGGTCGCTTTTGAAACCTCAGTTTGGGAATTTTTTTTTACAAAACCACGAAAAAATATATAGTTTATTTTGCCTTCTGATATCACTCATGGCGGACAACACGGAACCGCTTTTTTAAATTGGTGATTCGATCAGTTTTAAAAGTAAATAAAAATAATAATTTGTTTGTGCCCAGGGATCAATTTTGAGAATACCTCAGGATATTTTTAAAATTCTAATAGGATTTTCAAAAATTTGTCAAAAAATGGGATATATATAGCTTTTCAGATTTCTGATATCACCGACGGCATCCAAAGTAATAACTGTTTACTCCTATTGTAATTATCTAGAAAAAAATTATAAGAAGTATGGAGTACTAAATTCATCGTGTTAAAACGACAGAACTAAATATTTGTTTGTTCTAATGGCGCCCAACGTGTGGTCATTGGTTTGATTCGTTGCTAATAATTTCTACTGAGTCAATGGAATTCTTAAATTAAATAAATATTTGCAATGGCGCCCTATTGGAGGTCATTATTTTTAATATGATTTGTATAATCTTAAAATTGCTGTTTGGAATGCTGAAATTTCTGAGTTAATCTCATTGGCGCCCAACATGGAAATTTTTAAATTTTAATATGAGATAAAAATATAACATAATATGTAATCTAAATCACTACCATACTATTTAATCATCCATAAAATGATTTTAAAGGACGATATTGTTAAACTGGCGCCCAATATGGGGTTCTACACCGAATTATACATAACGCGAATTTCTTGTTTTGCTCCCATTAAGTACGCCCAACACAATTGTTTTAAGGACTCGTAACCATTTGTAGAGTCTTCTCCGATTATAAGTTGTGAGGGTGTTTTTTTCTTATGAGGTAAAAGTGGCGCCCAACATTTTTCCCGAACATGGTTTTTTTTCATAAAAACTCTACCCTAAAATACAGCAACAATTGACAATTATTTGGTGTCTTAATCAAGGTATTCCCAATTTAATTACAAGCTGGCGCCCAACATGGAAACTGTACTAAATTTTAGTAAATTAATCATACAATTGAAGTTTAAACAGCTTTGGGAAAATATATTCAATGTTATGTCTCTATTCTATGAATTTACGTAACTTGTGAGTTCAACTGGCGCCCAAACTAAACAAGGGTGTGGTGCCGACTTTGTAGAAGCGATACTAAATTTTTGGTAATTATTTTCAAAATAAAAAATAATTTGTTAGTGCCCAACATGAAACTCGAACCTAATATGTGCCTAAAAAGTTTTATTTCGGATTTATGAGAAAAAATTCTTGAATCTATGATTGGCGCCCAACTTGCCACGAGAAGAGAGTAAGCATTTCTTTGATTTCAATACCACAATATTTACAACTGTTTCAATGAATTGTTTCTAAAGTACTCCATGTTTAGCTAAGTGGCGTCCAAATTAATAATAAAATACTTTAAGGGATAATCAAGTCGGCAACCACCATTCAATTCGTATTATTTATTTATTAATTTCATCAGATAATACTAAAGCCTCCAAGGCCAACGTTGAAACGTTGGGCGCCATTTTTGTAATGGCGCCCAACGAACTTTTAGGGATCATATAAGTGAAGAATGGATGTGGTCAATCATATTTAATATGAATATAATATCATCAGACGTCATTTAAGGTCCGATTCCACAAATAATAAATTGAACGTTGGGCGCCATTTATCGGCAGTGTGATTCATATAAAACTATACCCCTCACATCAACTATTTGAATCGAAAACATTGAAATTTATACATAGAAGCAAATTCAGAAAAATGTCCGTTTTTTGAAAAAAATGTGTCCAACGTAATCTCCAAAAGAATATTTGCCAAAATTATAAACGGATGTCGTAAAATTCACAAAGAATTTAAAGGATAAACAAGTCGGCTGTCATCATTCAATTCGTATAATACGAAACGTGTGTGGCCAATTATATAAATTTATGCAATTTATGTGAAATTTTTTTCATGAAAATATTGAAAATGATTCACAGAAAAAAGATCATCAGACGCCATTTAAGGTCCGAATCCACAAATTGTAAATTAAACATTGGGACTCGAAATGTGTGAAACCTAATTCACAGAATAAAATTCAGAAAACTAAATGTATATCATATGAAAAAAAAATAAATAGAAGCAAAATCTTCACACAGATAACTTCATTTAAAACGCTCTTATTAAATGTTGGGGGCCATTTATCGTTTATGTTGACACTTTACTAACCTAATTTCGAAAAAATTTGAAAATTGAAGTTGCGGCAGGAATAATATCAGCTTTTTGCAAATTAATTTAAAACATGTTATTAAACGTTGGGCGCCATTAATCAATTATGTTTACATATTACTTCAATTTCTAAAGCTTCAATCGGAAGACGCCATTAAAATTAGTCTTATACATATAAGTGAGATTCAGTACTAATTTTGTCGATTTTTAGCATTTTTGGCGTCTGGCGTTCATGACTATTTTTCCAAAATAAAAAATCTTTTACTAATTACTACTGAAATGAGGGGCAGTCTGTTTTTTATTATATAATTGAAAATATATTATAAAAAGTTGGCCGCCATTTTACAGCTATGTTTGCACTTTAGGTCAACATCTAAAGCTAAAATCTGAAAAGGCCATTAAAAGCAACTTGAGAGCAATAAGTCAATTTTATTTATTTATTATTATTTTTTTTTTTTTTTTGGCGCCCAACCTGCGCTACAGAAATATTAACAATTGGGCTAATTAATTATCGGCTAAAAATCCCAGAAGAGGCTATATCGGCTTGCAAAAAAGCTATGAAGGAAAACTTAAAAGAAAGAAAGTTTCAATCCTAAATTTTAAAATTTTCCATCCTTTTTGGCGCTTGACGTACAGCACAAAGGTGACTCAAATATCCTTCGGAAATAACTACTTGAAGGTAAGGCGTTTAATTCAAAATAAATTATGTGATGTTTGTCGCCATTTTGACTGTTTACTTCGTGAGTAAGTCGCACGACATGCGGTTGGAAGACGTCCAAGTTCGATCTTGTTCCAAAAGGAAAAAAAAGCTTTAACAATTATTACTGTAAGGTCTTCTTTTTAAATTAATAAAAATTAAATTAATTAATCATGTTGGGCGCTATTTATCGGCTATATTGTCAATTTACGTAAACTTCTTAAGCTTAAATGAGAAAAGTCTATTTAAATCAAACATAAATCAATAAGTGAGGTTATATCCTATGTTTACCGGTTTCCACCTTTCATCGCGCCCAACTTGAAGAAATATTTATTTACTTATTAATTATTTTTTTTATTTATTTATCTTTTTTTTTTTTTTTTTGAAAAAAAAACATTTTTTTTGAAATCTAAAAAAATTTGTTGCCCTAAATTTACGATCGGAAGTTGTCTCGAAAATAATTACTGAACTTATTTCACTGCATTAATTGCATTAACCACTGTCAACTCTTTTCAGTTTAGTTTTGGGGGAGTTTTTTTTTAAGCGACCGTCCGTATCTGATAAATTGTATTTTTATATGATCATCATCAGTGGACTTCTCCCCCTTCCGTCTTACCGAACACCCGTTACACACCCATGACAAAAAAATTGAGGTAACCAATATGAAGAAGAAGTAGAAACTAATAGTAGCAGAGGTAAGCGCAACAAATGCTCTAAAACACGCAAATGCCACATACTGAAACTACAACAAAATAAAGCAACAACAACGACTATGATGACGATCATGGCTTACAACTCCACTTCATTCACGCCACATATACACATATATGTATGAACGATCACTAGTTGTTGGCGACGGCGTAATAAATGTGTGTGTTTTTTTGGTTTTGATATATAAACGTATGTATATACATACATATATACATATGTATCGTGTGTACAACTACAACAAAATAAAGCAACAACAACATCGACGACTATGATGACGATCATGGCTTACAACTCCACTTCATTCACGCCACATATACACATATATGTATGAACGATCACTAGTTGTTGGCGACGGCGTAATAAATGTGTGTGTTTTTTTGGTTTTGATATATAAACGTATGTATATACATACATATATACATATGTATCGTGTGTATGTAATGCCTCGCATATAATTTTATTTTTTTTTTTGTGGCATGGGGTTGTATGGCTTTTTAGATTTGTGTGTTATGTTATGTTGTTGTTATCTCCCCCTCTTCTAATTATAATGAGCCATAATAGTTAAAGAGAGAAGCAACAAATACAACACACACAAAAATAGTTAATATGACGTATGCGGAAAAAACCCTAGTAGATAGTTCGGTATGTAGTAAATATATGGGCACGTGTGCCGAGAATGATGATGACTATGTTGATCGTGCCGCTGTTGCCACAGTCACTGGCATTAATGATGATGATTTTTTTGTTAATTTTGGTTTAAAATAGAACTTTTATTGTACGGCAAAAACAACAACTATGAAACTCTCTATATGTTGTGTGTTAGAAACATAAATCGAAGTTGGACACCTTAACTCATACCCTAGTCGCTACTAACATACGTAGAAATTATATAGAATTTTCTTTTTTTATTTCATAATGTTTTTTAATGTTGTTTTTGTTGTTGTATTTCTTGAATGAAAATTACAATACG
This sequence comes from Musca vetustissima, assembly GCF_032173495.1. Taxonomy (NCBI): domain Eukaryota; kingdom Metazoa; phylum Arthropoda; class Insecta; order Diptera; family Muscidae; genus Musca; species Musca vetustissima. The sequence continues at coordinate 104,883 of NW_026877185.1, read as the reverse complement.
GTACCTAAACTAAACCTTAGATTGAAGCTACATGTTAGTCTACCTATTTTTGTGTTATTGTTGTTACAACTCCTGGTCTGGTGATTTATTTTGTCTACAAAGCACCCAACCACCACCTCATGGTACAATCAAAAAAACCCCGATCACCTAATGAGTTAATGTAGATTTTTTTTAAATGAAATTTGGGTTGTTGGTTACATACACAAACATACATATGTAGTCATACACATGAGTAGTCACACATTTTTTTTTTAATTTCCTACAAAATGGCTTTTTTTCAAAGCTGTAAAATTTTTTCTGTCACGATCACTAATTTTTTATTCCATGGTTATCATAAGGGTTGCAGGATTATTGTGAAAAAATCAGTTCAACTTTACTTTGTATTGGAATCCTTTTTATTTGAATAAGGGTTACCCATTTTTATTGTGTCCTTCCTCCCTCTGTCCGTTTTTGTTGTTGTTATTTGTTTAATAAACATAAACCTTTTGTTGTTTTTTGTGATGAACGTTTAAAGGGTAACAAACAAGGCGTGAAAAATATGGAATATACACAAAACGTATGCCAGGACATACATGATTGGAATTTGTTGTTGTTGTTGTTTTTATTATTTTCCCAACTAACCACAAATTAGTGGTTAATTTTTTGGCATAGAGATAATGGCAAACGGAGAGGGACCGACGGCAGCCATTATGAGAATCATATAAAAATATATGCCTCGAAGCTAATATTTTATAACGATCGGTTAGGAACTAGCATTTTTTTATAAACAAGCAATAATAGGAAGGATTATATAATAAGATTTCATTGAGCAAAGAATGGCAGAATATATACGAAAATACAAATAATGCATCGAATGTTAGGAATTGTCTTTTTTATAATCAAACAACAATTTGAAGGATTCAACAATAAGATTTCATTGAACAAAGAATGGCAGAATCTATACGAAAATACAAATAATTCCTCGAATGTATGCCGGTTTAAATCAAATCATGCAGTATAAATTACAAAAAAAATGTTGGGCGCCATTTATCGGCCATGTTGACACTTTAAGTCAACATCTAAAGCTAAAATCAGGAGAGACAATTAAAACCACACTTTAACAAATAAATAAGACTTAATCCAAAGTTTGTCCATTACTATCCTCCTGGTCACCAAATGTTGGGCGCCATTTATCGGCCATGTTGACACTTTAAGTCAACATTTAAAGCTAAAATCAGGAGAGACTATAAAAACCACACTTTACCAATAAAATAAGACATAATCCAAAGTATGGCAATTTCTATCCTTCTGGGCACCTAATGTGCTCCGAAATAGCGACATTTTTCAAAAATATGTATTTAGAAATAACAATTAAAATAATTAAAAAAATATTATTAAATAAGATTATTTTGACTTATTGGAGACCCCCGAAACTGTTTTTGAGCAAAACTACATTTAGAGGAATCAAATACATTTTACATGGCGACCAACGCTGAACAATAAAAAAATAATCTTATAAATTTATTCTGGATCAAAGTAATATGAGCATTTATTTAGAAGAGAGAATAAAATCAGAAATTTAAAAACCAATTAATCAGAATAATATCAGAATTTCTTTGAGAAAAGGAAACGGCGTCCAACATGGGGCACACCAAATCCGAAAAGTTATTCAGAAGATGAAGAAAAAAATATGAAATGGATCCCAACATGGGACACAAAAAACTTAGTAACCAATTAATCAGAAAAATATCAAAATTTCTTTGAGAAAGGGAAATGGCGCCCAACATGGGGCACAATAAATCCGTCAAGTTATTATTAATCTTGCAATCTGGCAATTTGAAGTGTATTCTAGATCAATATAACATAAATTTCAAATAGGTTGTCCCATAAGCCAATAACATTTTAGGGAACATTATAAGGAAACCCAATATTTAGAACATTAACTTAAGATTTCCATTTTCAAATTCCACGTTTTTAATTGAATAAGAAATTATATTATTTTATATGAAATAAATTTTTTAATATACATATTAGACAGCTAATAATAATGTTGCATTAACTTAATATTTCATGAGTCAAGTAAAAGTTTGTCGCTTTTCATCTTTACTGGCGGCCGACGTGCTGACTCATTGAAAAAAAATACATTTACAAATAAGTACTTGAAAATATAAGGATCTTATTGAAATTAATTAAAAATATGTAATGGGCACCATGTATTGGTCGACATTTTACTTTAACCTCTAAAGTTAAAATCAGAAAACTATATTTTCGCTTAAACCAATAAGTAAGGTTCTGTCGTCGTTTTTTATCCTTCTTGGCGCCCAAAGTGCTAAATTATTCAGAGGCATAGGAACAATTTTTTTTAAATTGTTTCTACGATCACTTTTTTATTTGTAAAAATAGTCTTGAATTTCATTATTGGAAAACACATAAAAATTAGCTGTTTTTAAGAAAAAGAAATTATATTTTTAATAAAGGTTTAATATTTAATGATATATTATTGTATAGAGATTTTTTTCATAAATAATTTTTGTTTAATTTTTTTTTATAAAGAAAATTTACATTTTTATATTAAATTTTGATTTGATTATTTTTTACATACACTTGGCAATAATTATTTAGATGGCAATGGGTGATATATGTTTTTATTTTTTTTTTTCAATTTATATATTTTTTATAAATCCCAAAATAAGCCACAACCGCAATTAAATTTTCCCTGGCGGTTAATGACAAGCTTAGAAATGCCAGCAAACTTCAATACTGACATTTTCCAACAACACTTTATTTCAAAACGTTGTTGGAAAAAAATATATTTTACGTGTGATTTGATCCTCAGAAAAAGCATAATTTTTTACAAAGCTAACATGTTGGCTTTTTTAACTTTTCACTATCAGGAAATGTGAAGGAAAAATTAGATCCTCAAATAGTATTCTTTGATATGTTATAAGCAGAATTTCTTTGCTAGGGAAAATTTTTTGAAAAAACAAGTTTTAATATAATTTACTAACTTGAAAATGTATTCTTCTCTTTACGAAATTCATACAGTACATTAAGGCCAAATCTTTCAAACCAAAAGAGGTTTTTTGAATTTTGATTTTTTCTAAAATAACTTAAAAAAATTATTTTCAAAACAGATTTCCTTTTTTAATTCCCCTTAAGGAACAACGAATTTTACATTTTTTCTCTAAAGAAGGTAACGAAGTCAAACATTTTTTGTTTTGTTTTTTTTTTTTTTTTTGAAAAATTTTTTATATTATTTCATGTTAAAAACACAAAGTATGTGAAATCAAACCTTTTCAAAAAAATTAAATTTTTTTGTGATTTTTTTTAACTAAATATAGAAGAGAAACATATTTGTTTTTGTAATATTATGCTATTCCTCGAAGTTTATGGAATTTTTTAAAAATATTTCTCCTTTGTCCTCATATATAGATCAGTAATGCGAAAATATTTTAAAAATATTATTTTGGGGAAAAAATCCACTATTTTTTCGGCAGATGGCTGTACTGATAGATTTCTCGTAACAAACAATTTCAGATTTATGCTATTTGGAAGGGTGACATTTCGCAGTAAAATATATATTTTGCTGTTTTTTGTGCATTCAGTTGTGAGTTACTGGGTGTTAAAAATAGAAGTTAACAAAGAGAAAATTCGGTACATATTACAATTTTTCTTTGACAAAGGCGAAAATGCAAGCCAATGGTTCCGATACTGTAACAGTCAGTCAGTTATTTGCAATTTTGGTTTCGTAGATTCCTTTCAGGAACTTTTTATGTTAAAGATGCACCCCGAACTAATAGGTCGGTCGTCCGAAATGTCGATAAAATCGGAGAAATGATCGAAGTTGACCGGCATGTTAGCAGTCGTAACATCGCCCAGCAGCTAAAAATCGATCATAATCGAGCGCAAATTTTATTTTTTAATAATAATTTATTTTTTAATTTTAATAATTTCTAAAATGTTTCTAAGGAAATTGAAATAGTGCTTTTTAATCGATTTCTAAAATATATTTTGTATTCCGTACCCTTTACTGCAATTCACATACATATAATGAGGAATAAAACTCACAGCTGTATGTACCGACCTTTTTCTTCTAAAATTTTTAAAACTTATATTTAAAACAGCACTCTTTCAGATTTTTATATAAAAGACTAGATAGATTATACAGGAAGAAATCCAGATATGCCCCCTTTTCCAACAATATATAATATTTTCAAACATTTTTTTGTGTTTCCATAATACAAGTTTGATTGAATATTTTACAGACAGACTTGTGGGGTTTTAAAAGTAATCATAATTAAAAAAAATGTTTTTCAGCTTTAAAATGATTCTAAACGTTAAGAATTTGAATTATTATTTTGAATTTTAAAAAAAATTTTAATATTGTTTTTCATTTTGTAAATATTTTACAGAAAATCAATTCTGTTGTTTTAAAAAAGTTCAAATATTCTAAATACTTTTATGTTGTACTGCCCTTTTAAAGTCTCTAACGAAAATTACAGCAGCTATTTTTTTGGAAAATGAAAAGCTTCATTAGGCAACAGGGAAAAGTTGGGGGAAAATTTTATATATTTACATATTTTTTTAAGGTTTTTTTTTTAGAAATGAACATTTTGTCATAGATATAATTTTATGTTAGCAAATTTGTAATATAATCTGAATTATTTATTTATTATTATTATTTTTTTATTTTTATTTTATTCGTTTTAATTCAATATCAAAGTAACTTAATACCAGACTAATTGGCTTTGAAAAAAATACACATTTTGACCACCTAATATTTTTTCATGTCACTGCCATGGACGTTTTTACTGAATGTTTTTACAGATTACCTTAAAACTTTTGAAATTATCATTTCTTCTACAAAAACAAAATCAGCGGAAAATGTTGTTTTTATATCGAATTTTATTTTATGTAGAAATCTGCTGAAACTTCAGTTATACTATAGATTTTTATATATACGATTTTTACTTTATCCCAGAATTTTATTCTAAAAAGAAACCGAAGTCCTTTTACCACAAGAAATACAAGAAAACTACTTAAGACATACATACTTTTAGATTTGTAGCTATAATAACAAATACAAAGCAACGAAAAAAAACTAAAAACTTTTTTGTGGAAAAAATATAATCTACACAACTAAAAATGTTACCAAACTTAAAAAAACAATGACACCCTTAGTGTGGCATTGTTTTTCTTTTACAATTAAATTTTAAAAATAAAAAATTAACATGAAAAATAAAAATTCTCTACTAACCTGGTTCAATCATATTTTGCTCTTGCGAGTCGTATATAAAGCTGAAGCACGCCAATATATCGCCAATGGGTATCACCCAAACAACTGGGTGATAATCACGGGAACAGAAAAAATGAAATTTAGTGCGAAGGGGGGATGGTGGTGAAGATGATAAACTAATCCAATATTTTTGGGCGGAAATAAATGTTGCCTTTTATTATTCCTTTTGATGTGGAACAGAGGAAAAATAAGGATCCTGTTGGAATTTTCACACACAATCGAAGAAAATGTGTTAATAAAGAAAACGCCAAATGAAACAATAAAAACCAACGTGGGAACAGGTGAGTGCGTGAGTTACTGAGTTCTACAGGAGGGATGTTGGTTGCTGTTGTTGTTGTATTGCTTATTAGAAGTGTTGAGGAATTTATGGTTGTTGTTGTTGGCTCGTCTTTCCTGTATGGTTATTTCTGTTACTCAATTTCACGGGGATCTCGAGGTCTTAATGGTTTTCCTTCCTCCTTTTTTTCACGTGTTATGGTGATGGTGGTGTTATTTGTTGTCTAGTGGTTTCTGCTTCAGCTGTTCTTTTTCTTAACAAGAAATAACAACGTTGCTGTTTACTGCTGGTTTTGAGTGGTGGCGTTTTCCACATATACACCTGTTCACTTTTTTATTTTAAATAAAAAGAATTTACTCTTGAGGTATTTTTCCCTCTTAACGTCTGACTTTCTTTGGCAGTTTTTTTTTAATTTTTGTTTTCTTATTTTGTTGCCTTTTGTTGTTTTTCTATTTTTTTCTTATTTTTTATATATTTCTTTGGCTGCTTTTGGCTACATAGATTCGATGGTAATTGAGTATGGTGTGGGAATTTACCACTCACTATTGTTGTAACAATTGATTCTAATTCACACTTATTTAGTTGGAAATTTTGACGCCCGTTGTTGTTGTTGCTGTTGTTAGCTTTCGTGGTATAAGCCAAATATGGTTTGTTGTTACTCGGTTTACTGGCTTAGTTTTTCTTGAAATAATTGAAAATTAGCACACACTTTACACCTTGGGTTTATTATTATTTTTTTATTTGCCTTTGTAGCTTTACAGCTGTCGAGTATTTATTTATTTTTATTATGATTATTTTTTTTTATAATATTTTTTTATTTTATAAAAACTATGTATTTTCACACTTTGAGCATTTTTGTTTTACTTTATGGGGTCAGTTCTTAGAGTTGCTTAAAGTCCATTTGATTAATCCAATAGTCAATGGGAATTTCGTAAACACCATTATCACAAGATTGCTATGGGCATGATTTATTTTGCAAAAGCAGGCCTTATTTTTTCCAACACTCAATTCCTTTAACGAAAAGTTCTTTCTTCTCTTAAGCCGGCTTAAAGTCTGTTATGCCGTCGTTAAAATGCTACGGGGGGAAATTATAATTTTTGGTTTATTCATTACTTTATTTGCTTTTAATTTTTTTGCTTCTTTTAATTTTATTAAATAAAGTTTTCATTGATCGATATAATATGCACAAAAGTTAAACACACGCATACACAATTTTCCATACAAAAAAGAAAAATCACATAAAATAACAAAATAAAGAACGGAAGAAAACACAAAACGTATGCAGGCTGGCTCTCTTCTCTGACTTCGTTCCGACTTGTTGTTCTTCGTCAACCGTACTTGTTGCGACTAATTTGAGGCGTAGCGATCTCGCTCTGTTAGCATTTCTGATGTATGATCGATCAGTTAAGTTAAGCATACAACAACAACATAACGACGACGACGGTGGCAGTGGTAGTAGTAGCAGCAGCAGCGACGGCGTGAGCAACGTTGACAGCAGTAGAAAACAAGAAATAATAACAACAATGCAAGAGCAAAAGAAACGTACCCACACTACTAACAACAACGAAAGACTTGCCTACAACAAAAACAAAACACACGAAGACTTCATTCAGACAGCATTCGTATTAATGCACACAGAAAACAAAACAAGTCTAAGAAGATCAACAACAGCAACAACAATTATTCGGCATAACACACAGACACGAGGGCACAACAACAAAACGATGGCATGGGTTTTCGAGAGAGAGGCTCTTGGCTTTGGTTGATTGGTTAATGAGTTGTGTGTACCGTCTGTGTGTGTGCATGCTATGTATGTGTGGCCCTTAATGGCGTTGCATTGTTGATGGTAAAACACAAACAAGTTTTATTCTCTCTCCTTCTCTCTCGCTCTATATTTATTCTGTCTCTTTGGTAACAAACAACAAAGCAATGAAGATCATTGTTGACATGTTTCTTTTTTCGTTGTTGTAGCTGTTATTTAACTTATTAATAAAGGTGTCTAACGGAATGTGGGTGGTTTGGTGTGGTGAATGGCTTTTGTATGCTTTTGTGTTGCTCTCTCGTTCTCCCCATAATAATAATTGTATGGGGAGAATTAAAATTTCCTTATTATTTGCTCTTTTATGGCCAGACAAATATGAATAGAAATTAATTGCACTGACTGTTGATGGTCTCTGTATTTCTATTTGCATTGTTTACAATGTTTTAAGCTCAGTGTTTATTCACAGCTTTGGGTTGAAGCTTAAACGCATTGCTTTGTTAATAAATTTTGTGAATTAAAGCCATTTTGCTTTGTATATTTTTTGCGAAATTTCCTATTTGATTTCTTTGAACAACAAAGGCAAGTTTGTTGATATTTTTTAAATTTTTTTTAAGTAAATAAATAAAAAATATACAAAACCAAAATTTGTGAGATATGAATAATTTAAATAAAATAAATAATAATTTTTAGAAAAATAAAAAAAATATTTAACATCTCCTAACTAATAGGTGTTTTTATATAAAATCTGTCTATTCAAGATGGCTAGAACTTGTAGAACCATTATCAAAACGAAAATCAATATTATAAATATATTAAAATTACTCATTTGAGCAACAAGGTGTATTCCGGTTTTAGGAAACTACTAAAACCTGAAAACTCCTGAATTCTTCTCATAATTATTCCTTGTGAAACGTCCCTGCCTACAAGTGTTTATATCTTATAAGAGTAGTTTTTCTTATACGAAATTCTATGAGAATTTCATTGGCACCTTTCAACCCTCTAAAAATTTCTCACTACTATGTGCCGTTGCGTTGAAAATATTTTGGAGTACAACTTTACAAGCGCTAATGTAATTATTGGATGGAAGTTAGTAATAATAATGTCCATGTTTAATATTACTAAGTTACAAGCACAATAGGTTTATACTGGTTTAGAAGTATTTTATTAAGGCATGTGGCGTATTTTTCCCGATTTAACTAAAAAATTACTAGCAGAAAAAATGGTTTGTTTTTGTTTGTCTTGAAAATTAATTTCCTTGTTCATTCATTTTTTAAATACAAAACTTTAAAGCCGACACATACGTTTGATCAGAAAATATACATTTTTTCTATTTTAGACTTTACGCGGAGTTTAAAATCATCACGTTAACTTTGAAAATTACGCTTAACAGAAGAGTAGACTACTCTAGACAAATTGTATTCTCATTACCTTAATATTAGTTCGATTGGAATAGCATTATTATTTTGATTTTATTTGATTTTAAAATTTGGGTTTAAGAAATATCATATTTTTAATCTGAAATTTAATAAATGTATAATTAGAAATTGTATAAAGAACAAGGTGTTCCCTTTGGGCATAAAATAGCTACATTTATTGTTTTCCATTTACATCGATTTTAAAATGCAAATAGAACCTAAACGGAGTTACATACAGTGGTGTTCATGTAATTAAAACATTAACAGTGATAAAAATGTTTTGATCAGCCTTCGAATTGTTGGAAGTTTGTTTAAAATTTGATTTAATTCAGAAAACTTAGATATATTGCACTTAAGTGATTTAGCGTGAAAATAGAAAATTATTGCATGCAATTTTTTCATAAATAACGGTTTTTATGAAAAAACCTCGACTCCTTAAATGTTTTAAGTTAGGTAACCTAAGCACCGATAAAATCATTTACACAGAAAAAATAAAAAAATCTCCAAAGCCTATCAAAATTGGCAACAATTTGTACAATACACCTAACATTCGGAAAATCATGCTTAATATAAAAAATAAAGGTCTGAATGTATCAAAAATGGCTAGAATTAGTTGAAAACAATAAAAACTTCTTAAAGTTAGGAAATATTTGAAATAACAACTCAAAAAATGTGAATTAACCTAAAGGAACGATTCGATTTCGAATGTCTTTTTTGAAGAAGGCATAATTTTGCAGTATGTCAAGAAATATCGATTAATATTGGCATTTACTATATAAAATCGATTGTTCGAGTAGTACAGAATGTATATTATCTATTTTTTGATATCAATCACGGCAGAATGAACAGAGATAAACGTCTATGTTGTACATTAAAAGTTTTTGGCACACAGCAGCATTTTTGATTTGAGTATATACGAAATTATTGGAATCAGAGTTATTTTTGAAAATAATCCTACTTTGAAGTCTTGCATCTTTATTTCTTAGTATTGTTATTAATCTTTTTGTTTTTCTTTTCCATGATCGTATAAAAAATGTAACAAACTTTCAAATCGTTGACTTCGCATTATTTCTTCTAAATATTAATGATTTTTTGTATCTAATTTATGTTTTATGATTTCTATACATAAGTTGTCGGGCATATTTAATTTATCATTTTACAAAACCTTGACACACTAGTCGGAGCTTCCATTTGAATATATGTTCTTTATATGTTGATATATCGTAATACTCGATAATTGTTTGTCTCCAAAATTGTCTAAATGAATAATAGTTCTACAATTTACATGAAAAGATTTGTATTGTATTCTCAATATTTGCAAAGGAACACCATATTTCATACATAAAATTTTTAATTTGGAATTCTTAAAATTATGGGTTCAAAATTACATCATTTTTAATAACAGATGATTTAAAAAAATATATATATATATTAGAGGCATAATCCTTATGTAATGTGTGGATCAGCTACAAATGGGGAGCAAACGTAAAAAAAAATTTTGTCTTATTTTTTTATTTTTATTTATTTTTTTGAAAAGATTTCATTAGTCTGGAACAATGATGGGCAAAATTTATCTTTAAAAATTTTTAAGGGAAAATAAAAAGATGAATTATTCTTCGGAATTTATTAAATTTAATATTTTTAAAGCATAAATAATATTCAAGGAAGTTAAAAAATAAATTCATTAAAAAAAGTTCGGAAAAAATTTCATCAATGTTTATTTTTGTTTTAACATAAAAAAGTTTAAGTTTACCGTATACATGTGTGGACCAATCGTCACGAAATTTTGCATGTAGGATGGGTTCTGGCCAAGGAAAACCCCTATTGTTTTTGGTAAAGATCGGTTAATATTTAGTGGATTAAATGGACCAAAAGTTTTATTTTTGTCTGATTTTCTGGTCGATCTAGAAATCACACTTATGACACGAACATCAGGAACTTTTACATATAGTAAAGGGTCTGACCAAAGAATAAACATGACTATTTTAGAGAAGATAGGTTAATATTTTGCGGGTCAAATCGACACAGTCTTTTGTGTGAAAAAAAGGCAAAACGTGTATTCTCTTGCGTTTCGGTGATTTTTTCACTAATAAATAGTTGTTTTTTATAAAAAAAAACAAACTGGCATTCACCCTGACTATTTTGCAAAAACAAAATACAAATAGTATCCCAAATAATCCACCAACACTACTAAAATGGACCGAAAACTAATTTTTTGTGTTTTTTCAAGTCGCTCTATAAGCAGAATTTTACACTGGGAAAGCAATCTGGTCAAATAATTAGAAGGGCTTATGAATGATCTGTTACAATTCTATGGGTCAAGTCAACCAAGATCTTTCTGTGTAAAATGAAAAAAAATAGCATGTTATGGTATAAAACATGACCTCTAATCGGTTAAGAGGGTACACATATCGTCAAATGCCCATTCTCGGAATATAGATCTGTATAAAGTTAGAGTTTCGTAGTAGTTGTGTAGGGTTTCATATGGTCAGCCCTGACCGACTATTCTGCTCCGGTCACTGGTTTTAAAAATAATATGGTAAATTTTGTTTAAATTACTATTTACAAAACCGGATTTTTATTAAATATTATATTTTGAAAGAGCCTAAATTACTATTTACAAAACCGGATTTTTATTAAATATTATATTTTGAAAGAGCCTCCACAACCAAACATTTAAATCAATATATTTCCAATGAATATCGGAACAATCTACAATTATTAGCAATATTTTTAAAAGACCCAATAATTTTATAGACCGAAGCCTTGATTTTTTACAATATTATTACGAGTAAACATTTGTCCTGTCGAATCCCTCATTCATTTTTGATATAAGTGTTCATATAAAAATATTGAAAACTGTTCCTAACATTTCATATAACATTGACTATAATTTGACAGAGGATTAGAAATCAGGATTAAATATTGCCAAAATTTAACTGTTTGGATTAGTTCCGATTTTGTTAACGAATCATTCATATTTCTTTATTATTCTCTATATAGAGTCGAGTACGGTTATAGCGAACTTGTAGGGACAAAGTAGATCTGTTCGTTATAGAAGAAGTTCGTTATATCCAAGAATAGTAGAATTTTTACACTGACTATCGCACATAATGAACGTTTTCCAAATTTATATACTGGGTATAACGAATGGCGCAAAAAATAATGGCCTTATTAAAATAATATATAAACATATTATTATACATGTTATTGCGTTAATTAATATATTTTTTGATAGAAATCCATTGAAAAGTGGATTAAAATGTTTGTTTTTAAATAAATTAAAAAAAAAAAAATCGCGAAATAATGATTTTTTCGCTATAAGGAATGGGCTATTTTCAGGCCCTTCGGTATGACTTGATTTAAACATGTTAGAATATACAACGTAATTTGTTTGGTAAATTTTATTAGAAACCCAAGCCACTTTCATCACTTTCAAAATAAATGACTCATTTAGATACTGTCAGTTATTAGAATTTAACAACATTTCCAAAATAAATTTTCTATATTTTATATAGTTCCATGTAGATTTGGATACTTAATTTCAAGTAGCTGTCCACTATGGTGGAGAATAATTTAACGTTTTTTGCACATGTTTTTTTTTATTTTTTACTTATTTATTGAAGATAAATTTTAACATTTTACACCTTTTTTAAAGAGCTTTTATCATAGAATTTAGTGATCTTCAATGACCCGCCAATTTAGTTTTTATTACATTGTTACACAGCTTTGTTAAAAGTTTTTCTTTTTGGTTAAGTGTAGAAAAATTTACTTTATTTTTATTATATATTGATTATTTATAAAATGTCCAATAAATAAAATTTTTTTATATTCCATCTACTTGGTATTAAATGCCAGTAGATGGATGCTCCACTTTCCGAATATTTTTAAGCTATATATTCCATTTCTGTATATAACCTCATCTTGAATAACCTGTCAACTTTGTAATTTTTTTAAACCATTGTAAAATAAATTCTCAAGAACTTTTGTAAATATTGTTTCTTGATTTAAGATCATTCAAACTACTTTTTTATAACCTTTCACTAAGAGCATTTTTGAAATGTAATTGGGACTTTTTTTTGAAAAATTAAGGAGTTTGACTGAAGCAAATTAATGCATTAATTATTGGTATTAAAATATATAGAATTTTACATTTTTTCTCTATAATCCAAGCAGAATTTGGTGTGAGCAATTTTTGTTTTATTACAGAAAAGAAGACTTTTTAATATTTCTCTCAGGTTTTTTTCTTTATTTAGACGATAACTTTTATTTTAATATTTATTTGGTTTAATTCCAAACATTGCCACTCTAAAAAAATAATTATTGCCAAGGTTATGCACATTTTCAAATTTATGTACATTTTCTATGTATTATTTATAAACAAATATGTAATTTATTATGGTAAAAATTTTTAAACAAATGTTTTTTGTCCTTCATTTAAAAATTTGTAAATATTGTAGCGGTACCTTTGGCGTTTTGAGTATATGCTGGCCACTGCCCTATATATCCATGGTATGATTCATTCCACATTTTCGATTCGACATCTATCACAAATAGGACATTTTACGTCTCGATACGGTTCTTTGGCACCACAACACACAATAATATTAGCGGGGACCTCAACAAGGAGGCTAAATCACAAAACAAACACTTGACTTCAACTTCGAATTTAAAGAATTGAGACTTCTTGAACTTCGCACAAGATGGTAAAAAAAGACGATGGTAATAACAAGACGGACACACACCGTACAGAATGGAAAAAAGTTTAAGCGTTTTAACGCACACCCGGCTTTAACAACACCACCAAATACTTCAATTTAGTTGTTTTATCCTTTTCTCGAACTGCCGTTCTGTTACGGCCGGCGAACCGAATCTTCCATGCGCTGTGGCATTTTTGAAAATCTTTGGCATTGAGATGTACGTACCAAATGCCGTCGTCATCATCATCATCGCCATCGTCGTCGTCGTGGTAGTCGTTCTCCATCAAAACATCATTAACATTCTGAATGTACGTAGTACATCGGGCATATGTACAAAAATACATAAAATTTTTATTGTTGTACATCAACAACAACATCGTCATCATCATCATCTCCATCGTAGTAATGAACAACAACATCATCGTAGTCTCGATGTACATCGTCGTTTGTTCATAGTTCATGAACATTTATTTCCTTGGCAAAAGCATCTACCCCGAAGTGCTCTCTGTGTGGTGAGTTTTGTAAGTGAAGCTTTTCTGTCGGTATGTTTTTTGTAACTTTGTCAAAACTTAAGCCCCCTCCCACCTTACGAAAGTAAGTTAGACGTAAAATTTGGAGACATAAATGTGATTTTTTTTCCTCTCAAGCTAAAAGTAATGGATACCAAGTAGCCAAAGTTGTTTGGAGTTTCAGGAAGACTTTAAAATTGGATTAACTTTGACAGATTGTTTGTCGAATTTCCTTCCTGGCAGTCGCCGTGTGATACATTCATACATCATTGTCGGCATCATCATCGTCATAACAATCCCTTGGGAATTTAACGTAATTCTCCTCAGTTCGCTTTAAAAAATTTCCATTTCCCCAAGAATATCTAAATTACCCCGGGTCTTGCCTTTGGTTGGCTACGCTAGCGTATCAGTGATAATCTATGGATTTGTTTGTTGTTGTTGCTGTTTGTTTTTTGCTTTTATTTTCTTGTTATCTCTGATAATACTGGCCACCACAAACAAGTGTTAAGAAGCATAGTTGTTGTTGGCCACAATCACAGCCCAATTGGAGCATTTCAACCCCCATTTGTCTTCCACCAGCCACAATGTCTCTGGCATTTTATCACAAGGCAATTGGACGAGGACGATGACGACGACAAGCGTTCGTATTTGAAACCCCCTCCGCAAAAAAAAAACCAGAGCACAGAAAACCAAAACAAAAACCTGCACACATAGCCATCCAGCCAGCCAGCCACACACTTGCACAACACAACTTGTTACAGTTTCCAGCCATTTAGGGGTGTAATATTGCTGTTCACACTGCGACTGCCTCAAACAATGCCATTTGCTGCGCCTTAGTTGTGTTGCTTACTTTTTTTCCTGGTGGGGGCATAAAAGGGTGGTCCTACAAGGTGCATTTGTTTATTGTCGTAAACATTATTATTTAAAAAATAAAGGGAATTTAAAAGATATTACCGATTTTTAAAAATATATGTTACTAGCATATACCCGCTACTTCGTTAGCGAATGTGGGATGTATTTAAAACCCTATTTTAGAACCATTTTGTACGTATTTTCTGCCATAGTATGTTTTCAAAACAAATATGGATTCACCCAAATCCAAATTGAGTATCATTTAGTGCACATCAACAATCATAAGTACTTTAAAAATCATAAGTACGAGTTTCTAACACTTCCCACATACCCCAATCTTAATTCCAAATTTCAGGATTCTATCGCTTCACCTAAATTTGTATCACATTTAGTACCACTTAGAACACATAAGTAAAAATTTCCATTACTACCTACATCATGCAATCCAATTAAAATCATGAATTAGATAAAATCATAATAATCAAATTGTACTAAATTTAGTACATAATAGTACCAATTTCCAAAGCTTCCTACATACCCTAAATCAATCCTACGGTGATCCTAAATCAAAATTTCAGGACTCCAACTCCATCGGTTCACCAACAATTAAAATTGTACCAAATTTAGTACACAGTAGTACCAATTTCCAAAACATCCTGCATACCCCAATCCTACACCTCCACATTGTTCCTAAATCAAAATTTCAGGATTGCACCCACAATTCAAATTGTACCAAATTTAGTACACATTAGTACCAATTTCCAAATTTTCCTACATACTCCAATCCTACACCTCCCCAGTGATCCTGAATCAAAATTTCAGGATTCAAACTTTATCGCTTCACCCACAATTTAAATTGTACCGAATTTGGTACACTTAGAACAAATTTTTAAAACTTCCAATATACCCAAACCCTATACCCCCACAGTGATCCTAAATCAAAATTTCATGATTTCAACTTTATCGGTTTACCAACAATTTAGTTGTTCCAAATTTAGTACACATTAGTACAAATTTCGAAAACTTCCTACATATTTCAATCTTACACCTCAACAGTGATCCTGACTTCAAATTTCATGATTCTAGCTCTAAAATTCAAATTGTACCAAATTTAGTACCATTTACTACGAATTTCAAAAACTTCAAACTTAACCCAAACCAACACCTCCACAGTGCTCCAAAATCTAATTTTCAGGATTCCAACTCTATCGATTCACACACAATTCAAATTGTACCAAATTTAGTACACAGTTGTACGAATTTCCAAAACTTCCTACTTAACTCAAACCAATACCCCCACAGTGATCCTAAATCCAAGTTTGAGGATTCCAATTCCATCGGTTCACCCATAATTTAAATTGTACCATATTTAGTACACATTAGTACAAATTTTTAAAACTTCCTACATATCTCAATCTTACACCTCAACAATGATCCTGACTCCATATTTCATGATTCTAGCTCTATTGGTTCTCCTAAAATTCAAATTGTACCAAATTTAGTACCATTTAGTACGAATTTCAAAAACTTCCAACTTAACCCAAACCAACACCCCCACAGTGCTCCAAAATCTAAATTTCAGGATTCCAACTCTATCGGTTCACCCACAATTCAAATTGTACCAAATTTAGTACACAGTTGTACGAATTTCCAAAACTTCCTACTTAACTCAAACCAACACCCCCACAGTGATCCTAAATCCAAGTTTGAGGATTCCAGTTCCATCGGTTCACCCACAATTTAAATTGTACCAAATTTAGTACACATTAGTACAAAATTTTAAAACTTCTCACATATCTCAATCTTACACCTCGACAGTGATCCTGACTCCAAGTTTTATGCTTCTAGCTCAATTGGTTCACCTAAAATTCAAATTGTACCAAATTTAGTACCATTTAGTACCCATAAGTAATATTGTCTTAAACTGAGTCCTGACCCCAATCCTACACCCCTACAATGATCCAAATTTCATTGTTTCAGCTCTATCGGTTCACCCAAATCCAAATTGTACCAATTATAGTACGATTTAGTACTTTTCGTACACATAAGTAACAAATTTCCAAAACTACGTACATATCACAATCCTATACTCCGACGGTAATGTTACTTTAAATTTTCAGGATTCTAGCTCCATTTGTACCTCCAAATCAAATTTGTACCAATTATAGTACCATATAGTACTTTTCGTACACATGAGTACACGGTTTCAAAACCATCTCCTTATATCGACCCTACTTCCCAACCCTAATTCGCATTCCAAATTTCAAGTTTTTAGCTCTATCCGTTCTCATGCTACAGAATTGTACCAAATTTAGTACATTTTCGTACATTTCGGATAGTTGTAGTTCGAATTTCCAAAAACCCTTTGGTACATCTATCCTACACTCCATCAGTGACCCTCAATCCAAATTTCAGAGTTCTAGCTCTACTGGTTCGCCAAATACAAATGATATCATATTTAGTACTTTTGGTACTCATCTAATACGAATTTCCATAAACCCAGCCTTATCTGTCACATTTGGGCCAAGAGTGACCCTCACCCAAAATTTCAAGATTCTAGCTTCAGCCGTTTCGTCTGGGCGTTGATGAATCGTTAAATCAGTCAGTCAGTCAGTCAATCACTTTACTCTTTTATTAGTATAGATAAAAACTGTAATTGTATTATTTGTTTTCAAAACCATTTTCTATCCCCTGAGATCCCTATGTTATAAAAATCGATAGCAAATGTTTACCAAAAATTTACCAGAAGTAGGACAAAACAATTGTCAAAATTGGACGTAAATACCAGTAAGTTTTAGGACCCAAAACTATCTAGAGAATAAATTGTCCTCCAGTTTTGAAAAATAAAAAAAATCTATAAACTTCTAAAAATATTTTCGATATAGCAATGCGTTTAGAAATGGGAGAACAAAAGAAAAGTCAACTCTCAATAAAACTAGAATGCCAAATTACAGTTCCTTCATTTAGGAAATGTCCATAACGCAAATGTGACATATCGCTATATGGGGGCTATATCGGAACGTGAACCGATATATCTATTTTCAATAAGAAGAAGTAGCAATGTGTGCCAAAATACAATGCTTTTGCGAGCTCAAAGAACAAATGGGCACGATTACATTGACAAAGCATTTATTTCTCATCGATATTAAATTCAAATTCTTTAAAAACGGACAAATTGGTCTGAAATATTTATGTTTCAAGTACCTCAGAGGGCATGGATTTTTTAAACATTGTCTTTTTTCAAGGACTTCTGCAGGCGTGGATTTTTTAAACAATAACTTCTAAGGCGTGAACTTTTTGCACAATTTTATTTCGATGCTCCTCTTGAGTCGTGAATTTTGTACAAATATGTTTTCATGCAACTCCAAGGACTAGGGTTTTTTACAAAAAAATTTTCAAGAACTTGGATTTTTACAAACTTGTTTTACAAGGACCTCAAAAGACTTCGATTTTTTACAAATATTTTATGAAGGAACTCTGCAGATATGTAATTTTTAAATAATATTTTTTGAAGAGCCTCAAAAGTCATACCTCTTGTTTACGATATTTTTCTAGGACCTTTAAAGGCGTGATTAAAAAAGGACTTTTTTAGGCGGGGATTTTTTTACAACTATTTGTTAAAGAACCTCCAGCGGAGGTCTTCAACAGTTCTATCTTTTTTCAATATATATTTCATCAAGTATCCCCAAAGGCGTGATTTTTTTTAAGAATATTTCTTCAAAGACCTTCTCAGAAGAGGACGTTTAAAACACTTTTTCAAGAACCTCCAAAGACGTTTATTTTTAAGCACAATTTTTAAGTCCTCTAAAGACGTGGAGTTTGTAAAAAATATTTAAAAAATACCCCACAGCCTAGGAGACGGTTTATAGGTAAAAAACTTATGTCAAGGACCATTAAAGGCCTACATTTTGATTTTCCAATGACCTCGTGGCGTGGATTTTTAGAACGTCATTTTTATGAACCCCAAAAGGCGTGAGGTTTATTAAATAATTTTTAAACAATATTTTAAGGGAACTTCAAAGGATTTTTTAAGAATATTTCTTCAAAGACCTTCTCAGAAGCGGATTTATAAAACATTTTTTTTTCAAGAACCTCCAAAGGTTTTTATTTTTTAAACACAACTTCTTTAAGTCCTCTTTAGACAACCTTTGAGAAGGGTTATTGGTAAAAAACTTTTGTCAAGGACTTCCAAAGGCCTGAATGTTTTTTTAATAACTTCGTGGCTTGGGTTTTTAGAGCCACTTTTTTCATGAACCCCAGCAGGCGTGTTTTTTAAATAAATCATAAATTTCAAGGACCTTTTCAGACAGGTAACTTTTAAACAATATATTCAACTACCTCCGAAGGCGTAATTCTCGGTGTCAAAATTTAAAGGAAAAATCTCTTTATTAAATAATTTATCAATTTTAAGGACCTCTTCTTCAGACAGGTTATTTTTAAACAATATATTTAAGGATCTTGAAAGGCGTGGATTGTTTAAGAATATTTCTTCAAAGACCTTCTCAGAAGCGGATTTTTAAAACATTTTTTAAAGAACCTCCAAAGTTTTTTTATTTTTTAAACACAACTTCTTTAAGTCCTCTTTAGACAACCTTTGAGACGGGTTATTGGTAAAGAACTTTTGTCAAGGACTTCCAAAGGCCTGAATGTTTTTTAATAACTTCGTGGCTTGGGTTTTTTAGAGCAACTTTTTTCATTAACCCCAGCAGGCGTGTGTTTCTTAAATAAATTATAAATTTCAAGGACCATTTCAGACAGGTAACTTTTAAACAATATTTTTCAAGGACCTCCAAAGGCGTAATTCTCGGTGTCAAAATTTAAAGGGAAAATCTCAAGAACTAACACTTCTAACACCGTAGGAATTTCCGGATTCCGATGTTCCAGTGAGGAGCTATCATGCCCCCCATCAAAAATAAGGTCCTTTCTTTAATCAACAAAAAACAACTACCAAATTTTGGAAATTATATTTCTTCTCTTTTAGATATTCAATTATATATGTGTAAAGTTACAAACTTTAACATGATTTGGTACTCATTTAACAGCCCAATGAAAATCTTGAAAATTTAAAATCGAGAATGGGGAAGGTTCCTTAAAATGATATTTTGTCTAGGACCTCAGTAGTCCTAACTTTTTCAATCTACATTTTATCAAGGACCTGCAAAGGTGTGATTTTAAAAATATATATTTTCAAGGATCTCCAAAGGCATAGATTTTTCAAAAATATTTCTTCAAAGCAGATTTAAAAAAAACATTCTTCAATAACCTCCAAAGGTGCTAATTTTTAAACACAGCTGCAAGACGTGCAGTTTGTAGGAAATATTTCTTATTTGAAAACAATTTCTCAAGGATATCCAATTGTGTGAATTTTTATTTTGCAATTACCTCGTGGCGAGAATTTTTAAAAACACTTTTTTATGTGGGTTTTTCATTTTAATTATTTTTATAACTATTCAGACAGGTAATTTTAAAACAATATCTTTTTTAAGGACGTGAATTTTTTAAAAAAATATTCCAGGACCTACACAGAAAAAAAAGCCACTCCGAAATTTTTGATTAAAAGCTTCATCAGCGTTCGACAAAAAAATGTCGATAACATATTTCAAACGTAGCCGGAAATGTTTATCAAACACCAACAATTCACAAAAAAACCATCAACAAACGAGTTTGACCAAAAAAATTATTAAATTTGTTGGACAATTTTTAATAATTTTTTTTTTTTTTTGTAATATGCCATATTATTTTTTATTACATTATTACAAAGTACTTTGTTGAATAGATTGTAAAAGATAGATAACAAATATAAGTTTTTATTCGGTATAGAGCTACACATTTAGTTTAAAGCCGTTAAAATACTGAAAATTTGGAGGTATTTTTGTGGGAGAGCTGTAATAATAAGGGTAAAAATCGGCAATTGCTGTTTAAAAGGTTTTGTATCGTACTACAAGAAATTTAATTTGAAATAATAATAATAATTTGATAAACAAGATTGTCAATATGAAAAATATTTTATCGATTAACAAAATAAAATTCAACAAAATTTTTAGTATATATGAGAATTGCTTTATCAAAATATTTTCGATTGGGATTACAATTTTTTTTATCGGCGATTGTAAATATGAACATTATTTTTATCGGCGAAAAATCAATCAAATTTTAATTGGATTTTTGAATTTTTTTATCAAATGGTTACAATTTTTTTTTCTGTGTACATATAGTCACATAATTTGAAAAATAAAGCTGAAATCATCAGAATACATAACATAGAGCGAAGTTTTATATGGGACTCATTTTATACCCTTCACCACACTGTGGTACAGGAAACGAGATAGACCCATAGTTCCATTTGAGATTATGCATAGAATCACATTCTGTTTATGTTAATTTGGATGAAATTTTTCCCAAGGGCGAACCCTATTGAAATTGGTGAAAATCGGTTCAGATTTAGATATAGCTCCTATATATATTTTTCGTCCGATTTTATGTAAACTGTGCACTAAAGACCCAAAGCTTGGTCGATTTTCCCACAATTTTGTGCTATGTACTGAAGTTGGTATAGCCTTACGTGTATCAAGTTTTGTTGAAATCGATTTAGATTTACTTATAGCTCCCATATATGTTTTTAACTGATTTTAAGTAAATGGCGTGCTTTAAATCGATTTTCATAAATGTTTGGCATCATACGAATCTGCCCGAATAAAATAAAGTTTAGCATAGATTGTAGAATGGCATATGAAGAGATTGACGTTAGTCGAATGACATATAGATAAAGATCACTTATTTAACTTCATCTTCCGTCATCTGTTAGGATACATAAGTGGTCCAATCCGACATTACTACTTTCCTTACTGACTTTTAAATGGACCCGTTTTAAATATTGAAAGGAAGCAGTGTTTACCATCTAAAATAAGAGTTCCTCCTATTATTAACAAAAATTATTTATTTAATTAATTTTTCTGCTATTTTCATTAATAAATTCTTATTATCGGACATTTCCATCAATGTTGTATTGAAAACATTTATATAAAATAATTTTAGTTATTCAAATATTACAATTATAAAACATGGTGCCGACTTTGGGAACTTGTTATCCAATTCTAGGCTTGACTAAATAAGGCATTTCAGAGTTTAAAAGAATTTGAGGTTAAAGCCGTGTCTTCCATTATGTAAAACCATTCAAAACTGATTTTTTATAAATTAATCGTTATTTAGAGCCCTTATTTCATTTTTTTCCATTTTTGAGTCAAAATGATCGAAAAATTGCTTATTATTTATACATATGCCGACTTTAGGAAAATCTTACAAATCGTTGTTCCTAAGGGCGGCATCGATAAAAATATCATAATTACAAATATTATTTAATGGTTTTAAATTCTAAAGTATCCTCCTTTATGTTCTTCATAAATACGAAGAAGATCATTGTGAAAAATATATAATTTTAATAAAGTTACAAGTCTTTTGAAAACGACATGCCCACTAATTTTTCCTAAGAAAGATAAAGTGTTGGCAAACCTCATTGATCAAATGCCAAATTTTGAATGAATTAATGTACTTAGCTCCATTAAATTTTATACAGAAACAGGTTGTAGTGTTATTGAAGATTATTCAAGGTAATTTATATATTTAGTTATTTGAAGTTATATAAAACCGATGTCGAATATTGGTACATGCCGGAATTAGGTGCGTTTACCCTATGTAATTAGTATGCATTTTTCGACTTTTCCTGTAGTTTTCAGACTGTAAAATATAATTTTTTCATAATTTTGACTCAACATTTGTAAAAAGCGTTAAATAGTTAATTGGAAACATATGCTGGCAATAAAAAAACTCTCTATTTTACAAATTAATTATGCTTATACCAATTAATGAAAAAATCTGAATACAATATATTGGCAAAATTCAATAGGAATCGAGTACAATTTGTACAATTATAATTAGATTATTTTTTTTAACAAAAATCAATTTACAATTGCCCTTAGTCGGTCTAATGTATTTTATCAATTGAAAAGTTATATTTTAAGCAATTTGTTGGCAACTTATTTATAACCTACTTAGAAACTAAATATTTAATTTATTTTCGTAATTATAAAATAATATTTTATGGCGAAAATGAAGGTTTTCTACACAGAAAACTCAAATTTCCATTTTCTAAAAAATGTCTTAATTTATAATTTTTTTTAATGTTATTCGCCCCACCCCAATATTCCCCCATTTTTTTCCAAAAAAATCTTACTTCTAAGTAACTAGAGAAATTTTGCTCACGGCTTTTCTACGATTGTCATGGCTACCAAAATTACTCGAGAAAAAAGATCAAATCAAATAAATTTTCCCCCACTACAAAACAAAATTTCAATGAGAAATGATACTCTTTGGCTAATACAGAGAGTATTAGTACAACAGCAAACCATATCTCTTTCTCAACTAAGAAAAACACACAAACAAACAAACGCAAACACAACAACAATTCTCCGATACCAACCAACACGAATGCATGCTCGTCAGAGATTCGTTTGAATGGCAATGTCTGAGATTTCTGTTTGGTTGAATGGGCGCGCGTAATAACAACACCAAACACAGCAACAACAACGAGGACGACGACAAAGAGCCGAATAAAGCAATCGGGCGGAGTTAATGCCGAAATGCATGAATGGCCAATCTGAAGCCAGCAAGCGTATCCGCAACGTCATTCATTGACTGAGTGACTGAATGGGTTTGCTGCTGTTGCCAGAGAGTGTGTGTGAGAAGATGATGTGTAGTGTTTGGCTGAGTGTGAATTGCCCGGTGGCTGAGAGTGAATGGGCGCGAGTATAAACAAGAAGAAAAAAGTCTATGTGGGAAAGATGTGTTTGTGTGAATGCGTGTGTGTGTTTTTTTGTTGTTTACGCGGCGTACAAGTGCGAGATGTCATGATTTTTTTCATGCTTGATATTGGGGTGTTGTTGTTATTGTTGTTGGTGTTCATGATGATGTTTATTATGATCTGATACCGGAGATTAACAGTCTTGTTGTTTTTGTTGTTGTCGTGGCTGCCTTCAGAGAGGTAAGCGAAAACATTTGTTTTGATTTTTAACACGTTTGTTTTCAAGACAGTGGGCGGAGCTTGTTTTCCTCTTTCGACAATGATGTGTCGATAAGTTTATTTTGTTGTTATTTTTTTGTTCCTTTCCACTTGGAATAGCTGGCCATGGCCACATGTAATTAGCCAAGATTACTAACGCCGCCACAGCATCATCTATGATGCTATGCTACGTCTGAAATGTAACCAGGCTTAGCCAGGCGGATAAGGGCGTGACATGTTGACTTAATAAAGTCAAATGCCAGCAGCAGTAGCCAGCAGCTCCTTGACAAAAGAACCACACTTCCCCAGAAAACAGAAGGACAAACCAAACCAAAACTACCCCTTCCGCATCTATGTATGTTCGGTTTGGATGCTTGTAACGCCAGCAGCGATGTTTCCTATGCCGATCCCGCAGTCACTTCCGATGTCATTATTGTTATTATTATGTTGCACAACATTATGACATTATCATGATTATTATTACTATTGTTTTAGTTGTTGTTGTCGATTGTATATAAAGTGGAAGCGCAGGCGGTAGACGCCGCTTCTTCATATATGTTCATGCTGGAGTTGATGAAACAATTCGTAGCCGTTTCAAATTGCAGAAGTGAATGTGTTTTTGTTGCACTTCTATGTGTCTATTTCCCGAAATAAAATCAAACAGTGAAAAGGCGGGTGACAATAATGGATGAACGGATGGATGGCTGGCTGGCTGGATGAATGGACAATTGTTTAGGTTAAATATGTCCTATGCCTTGATTGTTAACTAACTTCGTCGTCGTTGTCGTCTGATTACATTTTCAATACCAACGAAGCATATTCGGATGGATGCTCAGTTTCATTTAATTATATTTTTTGCAAAAAAAAGAGTATGTTGTGCTTTTCAGGCCATATTATAGTGATGGTGGTGGAATTGTTAAGTTTTGAAGCATTCCTTAATCAGTTGACATTCTAAATACCATAATGCCATACAACATTGAACGAACGTTACTCGTTAAAGAAAAAAAAAGAAATCAAAAACGGGAACGGGTTACCTGCAATTTCATCATTTCTGTTTCTGTGTGGCACATAAAATTTACGAACATGATGTGGCAATTTCGTTCGTTTTCTGTTATATTTTATTTTTATATTTTTCCAAGAATAAAATTTAGTCTTGTCGAAAATCATTGAAAAATCACGTTTTCAAACGGAACTTATTTAAAAAGCGGGCGTTTTTATTTGGAATTAAAGAAAACATGTGGAAAAAATAAACGAAAGTTTAATTATTGTGAGAAATAATAAATGGACCATTAATTTATAGCATGTGATAAAAATGGGTTATCGTGGGAATTTCTTTGTTCTAAGTGCAAATATTTAATAATATTGAAAAGGTTAATATTTTGAAAATTAAAAAAAAAAATGCCATAAATACTATTCAAACAATGACCAGTGCCAGATTAGAATTTCAATTAAAAACATAGTATACCTTTATAAAATGTGCAAAAAAAATAAGGTGATCATGCGTCCTCTTTTTTAGAGGACAATCATCTATTTTAACTGACTGTCATCCTCTATATGTCCTCTATATGTCATCTTTTTCTATAATCTGTCATTTTTAGTCATAATAGTCATAATAATCGGTTCAGATTTAAATATAGCTCCCGTAAATAGTTTCGTCCAATTTTATGTAAATGGAGCACAAAACTCCCAAGGTTTGCCTGATTGCGACAAAATTTTGCACAGCGTACTGAATTAAGTCCGGATTGATATCTCTGAAGTTTCATTGAAATCGGTTCAGATTTAGATATAGCTGACATATATATATTTTCGTCCGATTTTATGTAAATGGTGCACCAAACTCGCAATTTTGCAAAGCGTATTGAATAAGGTCCAGCTTAATGTACATGAAGTTTTGTTGAAATCGGTTCAGATCTAGATATAGCTCCCATATATATTTTCGTCCGATTTTATGTAAATGGTGTACGAAAATTCCAATATTTATTTGGTAAATGGTGCACCAAACTCCCATTTTCCGATTGGTACAATTTTTTTTTTTTGTGAAATAGGTTCAGATTTAAGTGGAGCTCCCATATATAGTTTTGTCCGATTTTTGGTAAATGGTGCACCGAGGAGCCTACGTCTGTTCCATATACACGAGAAAAAATTGTGGACAGCACTCTGTGCTGCATTGACATACAATTTTTCATAGATTTCAGAATGGTATAAGCATGGGTTTTTTAATTGGTTCAAATATATATGTAGATCACACATTTAGTTTCGCCCCATTTCACTTCAATGGTCCCCTAAAGATTATATGCCTTTTCTATCACAGGATATTGTACAGTACATATCAAAAATAAAAAAAGCCGACGATTTCTTTCTTATATGCGTTTTTTTCTTATGTGGAATTATCGGATGTAAGGAAGTTGTTTCTTATATGCGTACATACACATATAATAGTACAAAATTACTAAATTAAAATCAGTTCACAGTTTGACTAAAAATTGGTGCATATGTTTCTATTCATATAAATAATATTCTTTCAAATACAATTAAAAAATATTTTATTTTATTATTTTAAAACATTTTCAATGTTAATAAATTGGCCAACAATCTTACATATTTTCTTATATGAAACGTTTTTAATATCTTTGTCAGCTTTGGTGTTGGTGTTAGCGCCTCTACATTAACCTTAGTCATGTTCTATTCAAATATTTCGAATATATAACTTATTTACAAAATTCTCTATTTTCGAGACTTTTCAATTTGCCTGCATTGGTGATTATCTTCATATTGAGGAGAAGATATTATATGAAGAAAACAAAACGTGGACAATTGAGAATATTGCGGAGATTTTTATTCCAAAATCAATAAAAATAGTTTTCGGTCTTCTTATAAAATTTCAAATACTTTCAGCTTATTCTTGAGCATCTTTGACCAGGGTTTGGGCAAATATGTTAAAAACGAAACTGAGGTTGATCAAACCATTAGTAAAAAACTTCTTATTCGACACCAATAAAAATCAATCAATAAAATCATCATCACTTTTTTGTAAGGCGACCAGTTTTTGGAAATGGAAAAAAGATGACATCAAGAAAAAATTGATGAATTTACTTGGACTCAAAACTTTTTACAGAAAAATTTATGTATGTACATGCTCTGTTAACGAAGCTGCATCTTCATTCATACATTCATTTCGTTTATTTCACAGGTAATTCAAGGCAATCGAAACTGATTGAAATTATATTCGATTTTTTCCTTTGCACCTTTGAAAATCTGTACCACTTTACCATATATATACAAAAAATATATGTTTATATTTACTTATAAATATATAAAGTTAGTTAAAAAAACGAATCTTAAAAAATCATTACACTGACTTATTAAAACATTATATTAAAAATATTTGTTTTTTTTTCACTACTTCTAAAACTGGCACCATTTTTATATTGAGAACAATATTTGCACGTTATTTGACTGATCAAGTATTAAACATATCAAATTGCACCTAATCTAGTATGCTTTGCAAAATGTTGTCTCAATCGGACACATTTTGCGAGGTTGTTACACAATTTACCTAAAATCGGACGAAACTATATATGGGAGCTATATCTAAACCTTCATTTTCAATAGGGTTCGTCCTTTGGCTAAAAAAGTGACCTGTGCCAAATTTCATCCAAATCATCCAGATCATAAATGCGACTTGTACTTTGCTCACAAAAATACATGGACGGACGGACGGACAGACGGACATGCATAAATCGACTCAGAAAGTAATTCTATGCATATTCTCTAAAGGAACCATGTGACTATCTCGATTCCCTTTGCCTGTTACAAACATATGCACAAAGACCCTGTACCACAGAGTGGTGAAGGGTATAAAAACTCAAAACGGCGAAATAAATAACTTGGCAATGTGGACCAGTTATAAATTTTCAACAGTGCAATTATTTTTTCTATATAATTTTTAATGTTTGTTTTCACTAATTAGGAAAACCTATTTCAAGACGGCGTTGTCCTATTTAAATCATTTTCTAAAATATGGGGGTTGTCCACATTGGACGCATATTCCGCATTACTCGAAGTTACTGTAAGTTCAGTTTTCATAAGATTAGATACATGTAATGCCGAAAATTTGTCATTGGTGTTAAATAAAAAGTGTCCAAATACTTAGGATTTGAGTATACTCCGGTTCATATTCCAAGTTCTTTGGAAAATGACGCCTGACGGATGAAATACATATTTAAATTGCTTAAAATTCCCAATAATTAGGTTGCTTTTAATAATATACTAAAATGGGTACCGATATTGATATTTTTTGGAAGGAAGATTTGACACGGCCTGGGATTCAAAAAATTAAGAAAACGATCGAAATTTGGAAGCTAATTAAAAAATGTGATCAATTTTGATTTGTTTGGTAGGAAGCTTTGCCACATAATAGAAACTCAATCTACAAAATTACAGCCAATTCGGTTGAGGAACATGTCAAAAAATCTCAAAAATATAGAATATTGGAGGCATTGTTATATGTGAACTATCCCGAAACATTCATAATTTTTAGTAAAGAAATTTGCCATCCAATGAGAACAGACATATCAAATTTTCAAAATTATGTACATATATAAAATTACAGTTAATTTGACTGCAAAGCGCGTCCAAACACAGCAAAATACCAAATTTGGGGCTATATCAAAACACTCTATATATTCTATTTGAAATACCAAACATCCTTGAAAGTTCCAGAAAGTTCTGCATTAGCGAACGATTTCAGCAGACGGACATGACTAAATCGACATAGACATATGTATATAATTTATGGGGTTTCCGAAAATATTTTGGAGGTGTTGAAAACGGAATGACAAATTTATTATACACTCCATCTTATGGTACAGAGAATACAAATTATATATGCGGTCACTGACTCCCTTTGACCTAGGCATATTTATTTTTTACTTTTCTATGTCCTCCACCCTAAAAAGAAATGAATTATTAATTTGTCATTACGCTTCCAAAACCAAAAATCAAAATATTCGTCGAAGATCCCATACATAATGTTTATTCTTGATCAGAATAAAATGGAATGTCCGTCTGTCGGTTGAAAACACAATAGATGTCGTAATACATTGTCACGACTCCAAGGATGTTTGGTATTGAGCATATCGGTCCTAGATTTGGTATAGCCATCATATAATGGCAAAGAATATACAGATAATGTGGCAGTATATTTTCTGTATTTTCTTATCCTCATTTTTCATTTTGAAGGGTGATAAATATGTTCGTAAAAAATATACAATTTAGGATCATGTATTAACCTAGCCCCCATATGAAAGTCTCGCCCGCTCCATTTGAAGAATTTTAATGACACATTTTCAAACTAAAGTGACTGCTATTTGGCAATCCAGGTTTCAGATAAATAGACAAATACACACTTTCTCCAAATTTCAATAAATTGAAGGTGTTTGTTGCAGTCTACAACCAAAGTGGTCTGTAAGTTGGAATTTCCGCTACTTGGAGGTTGAAACAACCAAAAAATGTTCAATATAGATCCATATTTTGTTATAACCCTAATATGTAGGTTCTGTCTGCATATCGTTGTATTTTTCAACTGAAAACGAAGAAGGTTATACAATTTTACATACACCCGAACATAACGACATCTTTACTTATTCCAATTAAGTGAATCCGAAACCAATTTTTGGTAATAAAAACCAAAAACAAATTCATTGTCATTGCATCCATAACTTTTAAAGAAATGAAAAAATACGAATCAAATTTTATGCAGAAACAAAAATCTATCGAGCATTAAGTGTGAGTTTCTGTGAATAACATAATATCAATGGCAGTGAAAGCCGACAAAAGAATCTGGAAAACATTTCATCTCCATCCCCCCACACACACAATAAGTCTCCAATTAGAAATGAAACGAGAAAAAATAAAAAAATGTAGGAAAGGGGAGGTCAACCAAAAACAATAAATATTGATGTTCATTATTTATTTCAGGCGCAGCGAGAGGGTAGGTGGATGGATGGAAGGAGGACAAGCGTAACAAATAAAACAGAACAGAAGCTACAAATACGAATATTGTTGCATTAAAGTTTAATTTGTTTGGTTGTGGAACTCCACGAAGGGGACACTACCAAGGGGGACTAATATAAGATTTTGATTTTTTGGTAAAATGAAAATTCCATTTGACAATGAAGAGGATGATATTTTTTGTTTTTGATTACAAAGGATGCAGTTCATAACATGTGGACATATGTTCGGTCATATGTTGGAAAATAAAAAGAAGAAATTTGATTTGGATGAAAAAACCACTTCCATTTCAATTGAGAGTTTCTTTTCGAATGGGTGGTTGTGGCGGATTGCCATGAGTAAAAAAAAAAAAAAAAAATAGAGATGAAGATGTTAAATTACGTGCTGGAATGGGGTCAAACGGTATTATTGATATGTATATCTGAAGGTATCAGGTGTCAGTTTGTGTGACACTGACCGGCTAGATAAAGATGTTTTAAATAACAACACTTGAAAGTTGTTACAAAAACATAACTACACATGTAATCCACACAGCTCATGATGTAATCCACTTAACACCCACTTGAGCCAGGGTGTCGGCGTGTGTTTGTGTGTGGGAGGGAATACAAAGCGGCATTACTTCTTATCCTGTTTTATGTGTGTGTGCGTGCATGTTTTCTTGGGGAAAATCACACATCTCAATTGGAAATCTAAGTGAAAACATATCTCCTCTCCAGCTCGATAAGTGGTTATGTTGTATTAATCATCATCACAATGATCACCATCACCACCAAAAATGATTGATGTCTTTATCTGCCCAATTTGGTTTAAATTTATGTTCTTGGTTTGGTGAGTGTGTGCGTGTTTCAAGTGGCTTGCCACATTTCTTGGGTAATTCCCTATTACATCGTTGTGTCCTGCGCCTGACAATCTGTCTCTGATTTTTTTTTTTTTTTTGTAATAAAAACGTGCGCATGCCCGTAGACAATTTGACGCTTCCGCATGTTTGGCATCGCCCACAACAATCTGTCTGCCAGTGTCAGTTTTGTCACTTTGTCGGCACTGAACAATGACAAAATTTTATTTTAACTGTGAAAAGTAGAGCAACCGGAGACAACATATGTTGTTATTAAAAATTGCGTGAATTTTTGAATTTTGTTCGTTATCACACCAATGTAATGAAGACACATTGGTTCGGATCTGATGATATATGTATTGATATTTCGAAGAAAAATTAACTCTTACAGAAGATAAGCATTGTTTGGATTTTAAAACGTGTAGTGTTTTAGTATTTCGCAATATTTGAATAAATATGAAGGAAAAATACCAAAGTATAACTAGGCTGACTATGTGATATGAGGCTATACCAAAAGGGGGCATATTTGTTGCCTCTGCATTATGGGCCCAATTTTTTGGCAAGAAGTCCGTTTGAGGTCGAGAGGAAAAAGTGTTATATATTTCAAATATGGGGACTTTGATCTTTACACCAGTAATTTTCTTATCGTTGTGGGTCACAGTTTACATATGACATCAGGTCAAAGTCAAAATTTCATATTTTTATGAACAAAATTAATATTTGAAAAATGTTGTATAACGTTGAGATGTGTCAAAATATTCACATGAAATGACAGTCAATTAAAGAGATGGAAGTGGTGATTATAATGAAAGTGAAAATGATTAGTAGTTGAAATATAATCATCAAAAAATTCGAATATAAAATTCATAAATACATACAGTGAGTGTAATAAGTATTTTGCCTCAATAAAAATTTGAAAAAATTCCAATTTATACGCCTAAAGCCAGCAAACTAAAGATGTAAAATGAATTATGTATAATGGAGTACGTTTGTGGACATATTTAGACCGTATTTCTGCAAGAATCACAGCGAAAGACCTATTGGTGTCGAAGATATCGGCCGAAATATATAACAACCCAAAAATGTTTATCACAAAAAAGTATTTTGCTTTTTATTATTATTTTAGAAAAAATTGTTACATAGAACACGTTTGGTCTTTTTATAGTTACCATTGCGGGTAACGACATACTATAAGTGATTTGGCAACGATTCCAATAAATCACGGCATTTTTTCGCGAGTATTTTCTCACATTTACGTTCAATACATTCTCCAGCAATATTTCATTCAATAATTGGTAATTTCTCGTCCTAATCTCAAAATCAGAGTATTAAATATAGTCGTCGCGGCTTCAAAACATCCCAAATATGTTAAGAATAATAAAAAGGAGGTTTTACAAAATATATCGCGAGGACAGGGCCTTAAAAACTATTAAAACCAAAATCCGACAAACAAATTATTTAAAAAAAATCGCGAAACCCCATTTTTCTAACTTCGAAAACTTTATGGTTCATTTTTACTGATCTAGGAACCAAAATATACGATGAAAATAGCAATAAGGAGGTCAGATTCAAATATATGGACGGTTTTCTGGCAATAGAAATACATCTTATTTCGAAAATAAATACATCGACCCGTTTTTTCCCTACTGCATTTTATTCGCAACTGATGTTGTAAATCGGAGATAAAATATAGAATGCGTATTCGCCACCAGCAACCACAGTTTTTCAAAAGACAATAGGATTTGACGAATAATGATGTTTTCTCCCAACTTCATGTATTGGTTTTTATTACTATTGATTTAGAACTGTTCATATCTTTGAATCTGAACCCCTTATTGGTAATTACATTGCATATATTGGTTCCTAGATCAATATTACTGGACCATACAAATTTCGAAGTCAGAAAAATTGGGTTTCGCGAATTTTTTTTTTTAAAAAATTTGTTTGTCGGATTTTGGTTTTTATAGTTTTTAAGGTTCTGTCCTCGCGTTATATTTTGCAAAACCTCTTCTTTATTATTCTAAACATATTTGGGATGTTTTGAAGCCGCAATGACTATGTTTAATACTCTCATCTTAAGATTAGGACGAGAAAATACTAAATATTAAATGAAATACTGATGGAGAATGTATTGAATGTAAATGTGAGAAAATACCCACGAAAAAATGCCGTGATGTAATGGAATCGTGGTCAAATCGCTTATTGTATGTGGTTAACCGCAATTGTAACTATAAAAAGACCTAACGTGTTCAATGTAACAATTTTTTCTAAAATAATAATAAAAAGCAAAATACTTTTTTGTGATAAACATTTTTGGATTGTTATATAAATATATATGTACTCCATCATACATAAGTCATTTTACATCTTTAGTTTGCTGGCTTCAGGCGTATATATTGGAATTTTTTCAAATTTTTATTGAGGCAAAATACTTTTTACACTCACTGTATATTATTTCCAAAACATATGAGTTCCAGAACCTAGTGCCTAGCAGTGTCGGAGGATATTTTAATGGTTATAACACTAATCGACGACTTAATATTAAATTTTGCGACCGTCAGCGAACGTTCATAAACTTAAGAGTTATTGCCAATATTGCAAAAAAAAGTCGGTGATAATTGCAATGTAAAACCAGTAAGGAACGTTCAAAAGTCGGACGGGGCCGACCATATCATACCCTTAACCACTTTGGGTACATTCAAGAGGGACTTAGACCTGGACCTAATTCAGTACTCTGTGCAAAATTTTGTCGGACCAAGGTATATATGGGAGTTATATCTTCATCTGAACCGATTTCAGCAAAACTTCGCATTCATCAATCTGGACCTATGTCAGTACTCTGTGCAAAATGTTGTCTGAATCGGACCAATATTGGGAGTTTTGTGCACCATTTACCTAACATCGGACGAAACTATATATGGAACCTATACCTAAACCTGAACCGATTTGAATCAAACTTGGAATATATCAATCTAGACTTAATTTAGTACTCTGTGCAAAATGTTGTCTCAATCGGACCAATATTGGGAGTTTGGTGCATAATTTATCTAAAATCGGACGAAACTATATATGGGAGTTCTATTTAAATCTGAACCGATTTCAACCCAACTTGGCATATATCAATGTAGACCTAATTTAGTACTCTGTGCAAAATTTAGTCTCAATCAGACCAATATTCGGAGATTGTTGCACCATTTACCTAAAATCGGACGAAACTATATCTAAATTGGGTTCCAATTTTTTTTTCGCCAATTTCAATAGGGTTCGTTCTTGGGCCAAATAAGTGACATGTGCCAAATTTCATCCAAATCGGACCATAAATGCAACCTGTACTTTGTTCACAAAATACAAGGACGGACGGACATGCATAAATCGACTCAGAAAGTGATTCTATGCATATTCTCACCTGACGGTGTGTGGGCCATACTGACGGACATTGCAGCATCGCCTTAAAATTTTACACAGATAAAGAATATTCTTAATAGGTTCCGAAATGAACATTTTGAAGAAACGAAGAGGCAAAATTTATATATCCTCCATATTATGATGGGGAGTATGAAAAAGAGTGGTCCTTGCATAATATGTGAGGTGTTTGGATCAAATACGTTAGCATGATTATACATATTTAATTCACTTCGAAGTGTTGAAGGTTTTTTTTTTCATGATGTTCTTATCGAGATTACAACCTCTTTCACGGAAGTGAGTGTATTCTCTAATTTCGAATTTTCAACGAAATAGCTGTAATTTGGTCCAAAATGTAAAGGGAGGGTTTAAAATCACTGTAAAAATATTCGATATTTGATATATCCGCCATTTATACGCCCTGTTTCGGTATTTGAATGTTTTAGCAGAATATTCCAACCAAAGATACTATAATTTGGCATATTTCTGGAGAATATTTTCAATATAGGTCCATGTTTTGACATAGACCCCATATAAAGGTTCCACCTTATTTTCGTTATATTGAAGCAGCTATAAGTTTATATTTTGTGTTCTAGATGGATGACATACATCTATGCAGAAATTTTTCAAAACAAGTCCATGTTTTGACATAATCCTACCAATTGTTGGTATTCTGAAAGTTTCCATGTGGTTGTATGTTGGCATTCCGTGTTCTTGGAGTGTGAACAAAATCTATAAAGGAAAACTCTATAAAGGAACAAAATCTATAAAGGAAAAGTTTATGGCCCTCAAATAAAGCATTTGCTATATTTTCGTAATTTTGGACATTTGAGTTTGATTTTCCATTGATGTGTATGTAATTTGGCATAAATTCGTATTCTTATTTCAAACATTTTTCTATGTTCAATGCATTTTCATTGACCCATTTTCGGTTATAGAAAGCTCTAACGGATTTTTTCTTTACCGAAGTGGCTGTAATTGCTGGTGTATAAAAAATATCTGTAAAACATTTCAGACAATGTTTTTAAAAATCCCAAAATCAATGGTCCCGCTTATAATTCGGAATGTGAGTTTCCTAGATCTGTAATTTGGAATGTGACTTTCCCAAATTCCAGTGACATAGCTGACATACGAGTAAAATTATTCGATTAATTTAAGAATTTTGAATTCATAACATATGAAGAAGGGTACAATAAGTTTTGCAGGATCGAATTTAATGACGATTTTACTTCTTATACCCTCAGCCTTATAAGGTTATGTACACTTTGCAATGACAAAAATCTCTCATAAAATTTTGGTTTTAGACCCCATGTTTCTTTGGACAAAGTTCGTTTCAGACAAGGTTCATCCATTCCTCTTTTTGCCTGATTGACTTGTGCGTACAATAACTCTGGAAGGGAGAAATCGATTTCATCTAAACTTTGTAAATCGTAATTCTTCTTCTAAACTTCTAAATTAGTAGACCGGAAATATCGTTTCACTTCTTCTGGTACCTCACCCTCAAAATTGTCAATATTTCAAGTCCGAAGTTGGGACACATCGGTCCACTCATTTTTGTACCTCCTCTTATATATAAGGCGAATGGGAATCTTGTGTGGTCTATGGTAGACCTTAATATTTATACTAACCAAAGATCTAGTAAAACTATCGCCATATATGTCCATCATCTTAGATACCTCCCCACACAATCACAGAACTGAGTAAAAAAGTGCCAGTCGGCGTTACCGACTGATATATACCCTCAGCCTATGATTTGCGGAGGTCTTCGGAATTACGCACAGGATTTGTTATTCGCTTTATATAAGGTATTTTTTATCAAAGAGGTTTCAGATTTAATCTTGATTAAATCGGACAGTCAATTCGCCTACTACTGGATATGTAAATATAGAAAATGTTGACCAACAATTTTGGAGTGACTCAATGGGTCACATATTTGGGCTTGATCTAGGCTTGGTAATGATAATAGGTTGTGCAAAGTTCGGTTCAAATCGGAAATTCCATTCGTTTGATATTAAATTTATATATATTGAAAATTTTGACCATTCGCGGGGGAGGTACGAGAAGGATAGACCAATGGGTCCCCTCTTCGGACTTGATCTAGGCTTGGTAAATGTAATAGGTTGTACAAAGTTTGATTCAAATCGAGCATTCAATTCGCCTTATATTGTATTTATAAATACTGAAAATGTTGACCCTTTGTTGGGGAGGCACCAGAAGGATAGACTAATGGGTACCCTCTTCGGACTAGTATTGGTAAATAAAATAGGTTGTTGCAAACTTTGGTTCAAATCGGAAATTCCATTTGCCTGATATTGGATTTAAGGTGGAGGCACCAGAAAGTGTTGACCAATGTGTCCCAACTTCGGACTCAATGTAGGCTTGGTAAAGATAATAGGTTGTGCAAAGTTTGGTTCAAATCGGATAGTCCGTTTTTGCCTATTTTTTCGGAGAGCTACCAGAAGGAATGGGATGATATTCCCCATCTTCGAATTTGAACTATGTTTGACAGAAATACTACGATGTGCAAAATTTGGATGAAATCGGATACTCCCTTCGAGAGTTATCGTGCCCAGCAGACAGACTGATGGACGTTTGTAGATCGACTCCAAATTATCTGAGACGGATTGGGTCCAAAGAAACATGGGGTCTAAAATCAATATTTCAATGAGGCAAATTTTTACCGTATCAAAGTGTATATACCCTCATTAGCTATAAGGCTAGGGTATAAAAACGAAATGATTCTACATATATTCTAGACAGTGACCTTTACAAACCAAAATTGCATGCAGAGTTAAGAATATGTCTATACTAGTACGTAGGGTATATGCTTGTTTTAATTTTGATATCAAGAGTCCTTAATTTCTTCCTTATTAGAATTTAATAATGCCAGTTTATTCACTTTTAAATAAGATGTTCAAATATTCTCTGAGACAAGATCAAATTCCACAGAGAAAACAAAATATCTTCATCCTCTTTGTTTTGTCTTTGGTCGTATACATACTTAACGAATAAAATATGTTTTATATTATTTATAAGAGAAGAAAAGCGACAAGAGAAAATAATTGGATCCGGTCATAAAGCAAAAAATCCAACAACAACAACAATGTGGAACAACTAACAAACATACGGGACCAACAAGGAAACAACAGTTTTTCATAAAACAAAAACAAAACCCCCAAAAATTCGAAAAAAAAGAAAACAAAAATTTCTCCGTTTCATATTCGAAACATCATTTACTGGCAACAAATTGGACGGATGACATTTCCTTTTGAAAGATGCCGAATGAAATATAGCCATACACAAAACAGCAACAACAACACTCAAATACATATATGAACATAGTCATACATATCTACATACAGATGACAAAAGAGACAAGCATAACAAATTAATATTGTTTTTAATGTGTTGAACGATGGAGCAGCAAACCGAAAACCCAACAATAAAACAAAACAAAAAAAAACAACAACAACAAGAGCAGAGAAATATTTAAATAAAATCTCATATGTATGTATGAAATACGAGTGCGTTGAGGTCCAGGAACAAAGATGTACAATTAAGCGCAAAGCAAATGACAATATTTGTTCCAATGGGTTTTTCACTTCTGTCAGCCAATCGGTCGGCCTGTCCGTTCGTTCGTCCATCAATCGAAGTACTCTGCCACCATGTGTGTATGTGGGTTCCGTACGTGTGTATGTGTGTGATTGTTCACACTTAACGAGGAAAATAAGCGATCACCGATCAAATATCAAAAGGATAGCCCATAAAATATAATTATTTACATACATAAATACATACATATGTAGGCATGTATGTTTTCGGTTATTAAAGTTACACGGGATTTGTTTTCCATTAAAGAAAATAGCATATCAATAAATTTAAAATT
This sequence comes from Musca vetustissima, assembly GCF_032173495.1. Lineage (NCBI taxonomy): Eukaryota > Metazoa > Arthropoda > Insecta > Diptera > Muscidae > Musca > Musca vetustissima. The sequence continues at coordinate 66,903 of NW_026877185.1, read as the reverse complement.
TATCCTGACTTGGCGTAATACTGCAAAGATGAAATCAAATTTTTGACATTTCCGATTTTATAAGACTATGACCATTTGTGGCATAGGTGTGACGGAAAGTTGAATGAACTAACTCTATGTTCAGTATAAACTGAGTGCTCAATGATTGAACCGAGTCATAAAATCGAGATATGTGAGATATTCCATTTTATAAAAATTTGTATCATTTGTAGGGGAGCTACCAAAACGATTAGAATGATAGGTCTCATTATAGAATTCTATGTTAGGATGTTCATTCGAGAACACGGAACGCCAAATTACAGCCAATTCTCTTGGCAAATGCGTCTGGAATAAAAATACCGATAAGTTGACGGGACCATTATATCTCAATATGCACCTATATGGAATTTTTAGTAAAATATTTAAATTCGGTTGGAAAACTTATTTGGAATCTTCAAATTACCAAAACTTGGCGTTATCGTTATCTGGGAAATACTCTAACATGTGAACCAACATAGCCCATTTTAAATATAAAACACGCTAGGAGCACTAATAATGTTTGAGCAATGTGTCAAATCTCTATTTTAAATATTCCGGTCTCTATCGTCATATCAACAGACAGGCGGGAATAGCTTCATTTTCCGTATGTTTTAGGTCCTAGTCCAACCTATGCGTCTTTTTTTTTGGTATTTCGTTTTCTTCCGCAAGTCCCGATCGATTTTAGGTATTTTAAATATTCAAATCTCTATCGTCATATCAACAGACAGGCGGGAATGGCTAAATCTATATAGAATTTTCTCATATTTCTTTCCGCGGTCACGCATCATTTTCCGTATGCTTGAGATCCTAGCCCAACCTATCGGTCTGTAATTTGGTATTTCGTTTTCTTCTGCAAGCCCCAATCGAGGGTATAACAAGTTTTATTTTTATATTTGTCATTCCGTTTGGAATGCCAAGACATATTTGTTGGAGACTCTATGAAGAGTATATGAAGAGTAAATATGTGTTTGATATGTATATAATATCAGGTACGCCCTTCAAAATTATTCGGATCACAATTTTTAAAGTAGGCGTCGTTGTATATTTGGCATGTGATATATCGGTTCAAGCTTCGGCGAATATTTTTTTTATTTTTGTAAAGATCTCGCCAAATTTTCATAAATATGTTCCAAACGAAATGGATAATTTGACATTGGGCGGCGGTTCGTGGAGGTGAGAAAACTCTACCCATTTGTTTTCAGAAAAAACCTCCATATAAAGGCCTCCAAGTGGATGTAATTTGGCACTCCGGATTTTTGAGAGGAAAAATCATAGTTACAGAAATTGTTTAGCTTTGATTCCGACCTAAAACTCCTTGTACATTAGAACTTTTTACGGGGTTAACCTACTTTATGAGGATTTATTTGACGTATATGCAAAGGAATTGACAATTGAAACCCACTGTGTTAACGAAATCCGGTTAAATGTAAACGTACTATAATCTCGGTATATTTAAAGTTTCAATTTCGAAATTCGAATTAAATGATTTTTGAATTAGTGAGGCTAACGAGGATATATACACTTTGGTACAGCAAAAATGTGCTCATCGAAATATTGGGGTCTTACCCCATGTTTTTTTTTACCAAATCCGTTTCAAATTATTTTTAAGCCGACCAGCCGTCCGTTTGGCTGGTCTTGAAAATAGTAACCGATTTCATCTAAACTTTGCACATCGTAATATTTCTTCTAAACTTAGCTCAAGCTGATAAGGGTATATCACAAAATGGCCAAATTTAAATATTTGACCCAAACTCGATTTGACCCAAACTTTTCACAATCCTAGATCAAGATCGAATATGCATCATTTTTAATATTTTCAAATCCTATATTATGCGATTGGAATGTCCGATTTGACTCAAACTTTGAACAACCTTTTATCTTTACCAACCCCAGATCAATGCCGAAGATGGGATCTTCTGGTACCTCCCCCCAAAATGCTCATAATATTCAATATTTATAAATTCAATATCAGGCGAATGGACTATTCGATTTGAACCAAATTTTGTTCAGCCTTTTATTTTTACCAAGCATCGATCAAGTCCAAAAATGGGACCCGTTGGTCAATTCCTTCCGGTAACTCCCCCACCGATGGCCAACACTTTTAATATTTTCAAATCCAATATTATGCGAATGGATTGTACGATTTGACCCAAACTTTGCACAACCTTTTATCTTTGCCAAGCCTAGATCAAGGCCGAAGATGGGACCTATTGGTCGTCTTCTTCTGGTATCACTTTGATAAATAGTTAAAATTTTCAATATCAATATCAGCGAACGGACTTTTCTATTTGAACCAAATTTAGTACAGCCTATTATCTTTACCAAGCCTAGATCAAGTCCGAATATGGAACCCTTATGATAATTCCCCCACAAATGGCCAACATTTTAATATTTTCAAATCCAATATTATGCAAATGGAATGCCCAATTTGATACAAACTTTGCAAAACCTTCGATCCAACAGTGAAGAAAGAAAAAATTCGGTACATTTTACAGTTTTTCTTTGACAAAGGCAAAACTGCAAGCCAAGCGGCTAAAATTGCGAATGGTGTTTATGGTTCCGATACTGTAACAGCCAATTATGTGCAAATGGTTTCAAAGATTTCGTTCAGTAATTTTTGATGTCAAAGATGAACCTCACACAGGTAGGCCTATCGTCAAAAGTGTCCATAAAAACGAAGAAATTATTGAAGTTGACCGGCATGTTAGCAGTCGTAACATCGCCCAGGAGATCATAGCTGTTTTAAATCATTTACCCAAAAAAATATATTTTTCCCCCACATAATATTTTCCTATTTCCAATCCTAGATCAAGTCCGAAGATGGGACCCATCGGCACACTCCTTCTATTACGTCCTCTTCAAAGTGCAAATTTCTTTGAAATTTTATTAATTTAATACCAAGCAAATGGACGATCCGATTTGAAACTTAGAAACTTAGATCATGCCCGAAAATAGAACCCTCGATCCATTCCTTCTGGTACCTCCCCACAAACATTCACTGTCACTTCTTTGATTTTTTATTTCATGTTCTTTTAAAATATTATATCAAAAAGTAAAAGGTCCTCCATTTCGATAGTTTTTTCATCATATGAAAGATTCATCATTTAAAAAATAAAATAAAAGTTCGGTCATGAGAAAAGCTAAAAAATGAACTCCCTATAATGTGAACATCCAAAACTGTGAACTCTCGATAATGTAAACTAATTAAGGTTGGGGTATATCATATGTTTGAATTTGTTCACATTTTCGATTCGACCAGCTTATCCCTGATTTTTTTTCAATACTATAATGCCAGTTTGAGTGTTCATATTATTAAGAGTTCACTGTATGCTTGCCTATAGACAGAACGAAAGGTGAAGGTACAACATCGAATATAGATGAATCGTTGTAATCATTTAGCTTTTTTTTGCGATTTGGATTGGATACATATTGTTGTTACAAAAAATGTATTATCCTTACAAAAATTGAGATTTCCAAATATCAATTTGTAAACATTTTAAACCTATGACCTAATGCTACATTCCTATATCATGTAGTTGTTACATTTCATCGAATTGATCAGTTAATGTTCATTCAAATATTACAACGATTTGTGTTTTATAAATTACAAAATGGAAATATTTGCATGTATTTACCTTTGTGCCAGGATACAGCCATCAGGAATCAGATGGAGACAGATGCCGTAACTTGAGGAGTTTGTTCAAAAAACAAAGCTGTGGAAATATTAAACAAACAAATTAGTAAAATAGATTTACTAAAATATATCAAAACGATATTACATACATATGTGTATAATAAAATAAACCGATGAAAATTGTTATAAATTTTGCAATAGATTTAAAAAAAGACATAAAATTTCGAAATTTTACTTTAAGATTAAATCGATATACAATTTTATTAGGTGACCAAATTTGGTCCCCTATTTAATTGTTTTTAAATCGTTATTCTAAAATTCGTAATACTTAATTTTTTACACATATGTAGTAATATTTACTTACAGTTCTTTAATTTTTAGTTTTGTGTTTTACGAATTTAGTGTTATATTTTTGTATTCTCTCTTAGCAACCTTGATATTTTAATTCATTGCTTTATCATCACTCAAAGTTACGAAATCTGTATTCACTGTGTGCGTGTGTCTGTTTCCTGTTGGCTGCTGAACGAAATCTTGAAATTACAAATTCTAAGATAATTTCTATGGCATTTGGCACTTACCTCCTTTTTCCAAACGTTGTAGAAATTTTTCCATTATTGAACATTGTTCCTAATACATAGAAATGGGGTTTTAATTAATTTCTTCTAATTCGTTCATGATATTTGGGAAAATGTAAATATGTTTTGTTAAATTTGAATATTTATGCCAATCTCAATAAAATTCAAATTTCACCTGTAAATAGTTGCGTATGAATTAAGAATGTTAATTTGAAAAATTATGATTACTGTTGGTGAAATATAAACCATATATGTATGGAAAAAACTAAATATTTTCAATTATCTATAATCAGAATATGATGTGAAATAAATAAATGAATAACAATATTTACACTTGATTTTTCATATCCATTTTCATTGCTTGTACATAGTACAAACCTGAATGGAACGTATCGCAATATTGATAATAAACACTGTTAATTATACGCCACATCATTTACGACACAAATAACAGTAAATAAGTGTATATAGAAATAGAGAAAATTGGACTAGTATTTCAAATAAAAACCAGTAAGGAAAGTAGTAAAGTCGGACTGGACCGACTACATGATACCCTTCACCACTTTGGGTATATTGTACATATGTATCCTAACAATTTCAAGTCTATGTTCCCTCTTTCTCCAACCGACCCTAACTTTAATTTCATTCGAGCAGATTTAGTACGCTATACCAAATTTTGTTCAAATCGAAGGATATATATAGGGACCTTGGTGCACCATTTACACAAAATCGGACGAAAATATATATGGGAGATATGTCGAAATCTAAACCGATTTTCCCGAAACTCACCACTCATCATTCTAGACTCAATTCAGTACGCTATGCCAAATTTCGTGCAACTCGAAGGATATAAAGGGACTTTAGTGCACTATTTACCTAAACTCGGACGAAAATATATATGGGAGCTATATCCAAATCTGAATCGATTTTCACAAACTTTTACAACACGTCGTTCTAGACTTAATTCAGTACGCTATGTCAATTTTCGTCCAAATGTAAGTATATATAGAGACTTTGATACACCATTTACCTTAAATCGGACGAAAATATATATGGGAGCTATATCCAAATTTGAACCAAATTTCAGGAAACTTGACACACATCATTCTAGACCTAATTCAGTACTCTTTGCTAAATTTCATATATACGGACTTTGGTGCACCATTTACCATAAATCGGACGAATCTATATATGGGAGCTTTATCTAAATCTGAACCGATTTTTCCCGAAACTCGGCACACATCATTCGGGACCTACTTCAGTACTCTGTGCCACATTTCATGCAAATCGAAAGATATATAGGGACTGTGGTGCCCCATTTACCTCAAATCGGACGAAAATATATATGGGAGCTATATCTAAATCTGAACCGATTTTCCTGAAACTTGGCACACATCATTCTGGACCTAATTCAGTACTCTGTGCCAAATTTTGTGCAAATCGAAAGATATATAGGGACTTTGGTACGCCATTTACCTTAAATCGGACAAAAATATATAGCAAAAAGCTATATCCAAATCCGAACCGATTTTCAGAAAACTTAACACACATCATTCTAGACCTAATTCATTACGCTGTACAAAATTTCGTGCAAATCGAAAGATATATAGGGACCGTTAACATAAAATCGGACGAAAATATATATGGGAGCTATATCTAAATCTTTACCGATTTTTCCCAATTTCAATAGGGTTCGTCCTTGGGCCAAATAAGTGACCTATGCCAAATTTCATCCAATTCGGATTATAAATGCGACCTGTATTTTGTTTACAATTTAACATCAACGGACAGACGGACGGACATGCATAAATCGACTCAGAAAGTGATTCTATGCATATTCTCAAAAGGAACCATGTGTCTATCTCGTTTCCTTTTGCCTGTTACAAACATATTCACAAAGACATAATACCCTGTACCACAGAGTGGTGAGGGGTATAAAAAAGGAATGTATTGAATCGGATCTTTATCCCAAAAAGTCTTAGAAACCCCCTGCTTGAAAAAATTTAAATGCCAAATTCGAAATACCACTTTTTATACTCTTCACCGCACTGTGGTACAGGGTATTATGTATTTGTGCATATGTTTGTAACAGACAAAAGGTAACTAGTTAGAAACATGGTTCCTTTTGAGAATATGCATAGAATCATTTTCTGAGTCGAAAGTATGTGTCGCATTTATGATCCGAATTAAGTCAAATTTGGCACAGCAGTAGGACGAACCCATGGGATGGCCATGGAACGAATCCTATTGAAATTGGGAAAATCGGTTCAGATTTACATATAGCTCCAATATACTGTTTTTTCGATTTTAAGTAAATGGTGCATCAGAGACACAAAGATAGGCCGATTGACAACAAATTTAGAATAGCGTCTTGTGTCAGAGGCCTATATATCTGAGGTATGTGCTCTGAATCAAAATTTTTTATGGAGGTTCGGTAAAAATATTACGACGAGCAATGAATGGATTAAATTGGTTATTCTATTCGATTCAAATGCAATACACACGTTTTTGAAAATGTTGACCATAATGTACCAGAAGGAGTGAACCGTTATTTGCCATCTACGGGCTTGGTTGGTAAAAATACTACGACGTGCAGAATTTGAATCATTTAATATTTGGATTTATTGATAAGTCCCATTTTTCTACATTATATAGATTTGGTAAAAATATTGGGTTGTGCAAAGTTTGGATTAAATTTGTTCGTATGATATTATAAAATTAATTTTCAGCTGGTGCCAGAAGGAGTGGACCGTTGTTCCCCAACGTCGGATCTGACTTTGAAAGAAATGTTAAGATGAAATCGGATAACCCCTTCGAGAGTTATAGTTTGATTTTGTTTAGTAATACAAATATAAAGCTGGAGCTCCGCAGAAAATTCAGTTTACATTGTGTAGTGTATCATAGTATCGGTTATGTCTGACTATATTTCATCGGCATACAAGTTATACGCCACACAACTATGTTGTCAGGGTATTAACGCATTGTGCAGTCCCCGCCACAAAGTATTGGTCCCATACCCTCCCTAAAGTATACCGTCATATCTCGACTAGCTGAGTCGATCTAGAAATGTGTGTGCCTCCGTCTGTTCCTTATAATTTGTAAACACAATGCAGACCACAGTTAACGATCAATCGTGCATGTAGAATGGGTTCTGACCAAGGAGGACCCCTATTGTTTTTGGTAGTGATACGTTATTTAGGGATGAAATGGGCCAAAACTTTATTTATGTCTGTTTTTCTGGTCGTAATAGAGGTCAAAATTATGATCCGAACACGAAATTTTATTCCAGGAAATGAATCTGACAAAAGAATATGCATGACTGTTTTGTTGAAGACCGGCCAATATTCCTAAGATCAAATCAACCAATACCTAAAGTGATGAAATTTTTATTTTATAACATAAATATTCACCTCGGGAAATATGCCAGATTTAGAAAGTGGAGCAGTTGACCTATAATCGGCCAAGATGGTGAAAATATCGCGGAATATTGCCTAGGTCAAGAATATTGAACCACAGAAAGTTAGATTTTCGTAGTAATTGAGTAGCGTGTCGTATGGTGGCCCCCTTCGACTATACCGCTCCGCTCACTGGTTTTACATTACATAGAGTAACTTCGGGTAATGTGGACCACCATTTTCTTTTTTTGATATTGTGGGCGTAACAACGGTAAAAAATAAAAACAAATTGTTTTCACAACATAGTAGATTTGTTGGCTAAATATATTCCAGGTCAAATATTATTTATATTTGTCTATAACATTTTATTGCATTATATTTCAAAAAACTCTAAACTGCAAATAACAATGGGTAATGAGGATCAGTAAGTTAAAGGTAGGTTGTGAATTGGTTGTGATAAATTTCCATTTATTGCACTCTTAGGTAACAATGAATGCAAAAATATATGGGTTAATATTTTGGAATAGCCCCCATTTAACCCTACGGTCAATAACCAAAAAAGTATACGTAGATCAATAACCGTGGTACATTTGTACCCATCCAAAGATAGCTCTGTAACTCATTAAAAAAGTGCACTATCCTGAGGTTTTTTGTTTTAAATAAGTCAATACGGATCTGATCTAGATGTAGGAACTCAAAATTATATATACATTAAAATAATATATATTTAAATCCATGCTTAAATGATAATCTATCTAAAACAATCATAGTAAATTCGTTATAGCTTTCGAATGGGTTAAGCTTTTTTAGTTATTTTTTTATTGGGATCTTATTTAGGTGTTCATCAACCCCTCTGCAAATTTTTGTGGCCCTAGACAACATGGGGCCATCAGGGCGACTCGTGGAAGTCAGAAACTACCCTGGTTTTCCCTTGGTATACAGGGACTAAAACAATTATTATTGCCAATTATTCACATTTTATGAGTTTAGAGATTGTGATTGACACATTTTTAACACTATTTAATACTTTAAAACGTTATTTAATGATAGTTGATTTACGCCAATTTAGGATTGTAATAAATCAGACTAATTCGATTATAGAAAAAGTTTCAGGCCCAATATGAAGAATAATTGGATAATTACGGACAATAATCATTGTTTTTGTCCCTGTATACCAAGGGAAAACCAGGGTAGTTTCTGACTTCCACGAGTCGCCCTGATGGCCCCATGTTGTCTAGGGCCACAAAACTTTGCAGAGGGGTTGATGAACACCTCAAGAATGATTCCTCAAAATTTGATCCAAATATCTCCATTATTAAAAATTTTACAGCATTTTTATTCAAAAAAAGGTACAAATGGCCATCAGGGCGACTCGTGGAAGTCAGAAACTACCCTGGTTTTCCCTTGGTATACAGGGACTAAAACAATTATTATTGCCAATTATTCACATTTTATGAGTTTAGAGATTGTGATTGACACATTTTTAACACTATTTAATACTTTAAAACGTTATTTAATGATAGTTGATTTACGCCAATTTAGGATTGTAATAAATCAGACTAATTCGATTATAGAAAAAGTTTCAGGCCCAATATGAAGAATAATTGGATAATTACGGACAATAATCATTGTTTTTGTCCCTGTATACCAAGGGAAAACCAGGGTAGTTTCTGACTTCCACGAGTCGCCCTGATGGCCCCATGTTGTCTAGGGCCACAAAACTTTGCAGAGGGGTTGATGAACACCTCAAGAATGATTCCTCAAAATTTGATCCAAATATCTCCATTATTAAAAATTTTACAGCATTTTTATTCAAAAAAAGGTACAAATGTACCCGGTTATTGACCGTAGGGTTAAGGGTACGGCCCATTTGCGGTATTTTGAAGGTCCTTGCTTCATTATTCAACTGAGGCACCTGTAATTTCGCATATTGAGTTTTCAGAGGATAGAATACCACCTCGCATATTAAATGCGCCCATGTTTCCAACTCGTCCTCATGAAAAGTTCCAACTGTTTTATAGTGGTCCACATTACCCGACATTGAATATTTTTATTTAAAAATAATTTTCGGCTTCAAAAATGATTAAAAATCAAAAATCACCGATTGTAATTACTGCTAAACGTATATTTTTGTTAAAGAAAACAAGAAAATCACATAACTTCTTTATATTCGAGAAAAACCAAGTGTTCGAAAATTTTGCAAATACCTTCGACTATTGTGTTAAAAAATTTTCAAATCACACTTTTACAATCAGAGCTAAATTTTCACCTACTAAATTTTCAACATTGCAATTATTTATTAAAAACCAAGTTTGATGTTTTTTTTTTTCACTAATTAGGAAAACATTTATCAAGGCGGCATTGACATATTTCAAGCATTTTCTTAGATATGGGGGGTGGTCCACATTACCCGAAGTTACTCTATTAATCGATAATTTTATGTCTTATTTTTAACAAGACTTCTTCGATTGTTTAGAAATAATGATATCGTCCATTGTATCTAACACCAAAACACCGTTATCTTAGTGGGAGCCTCGAGGGGGTTGTGGTTGCGTCCCTCGCCACCGGTGGCCCAGGCACTGTGAGATAGTCTATATGTTAAGCGCTCGCACAAAACCTCTCAGATTCCGCTCAAAATTCCGCTTCAAAAATTTGAATTTTGTTTTTTTTTTTTTTTAATAGAGATATGGGAGATATGGGCATCCAAAGTTTCGTTGGGACCCTTGTATTTTTTAATATTTTTATTAAATAAGTTCACACATTCCGAGATATGGTTCTCCAAAATTCAGCGGGACCCTTCTTTAATTTTGAAAAACAGTATAGGTGTTTGATGAAAATCTCAAGAAGTCTTGAAGATATAGCCGATTTATTGTTTCAGCATCAAGTGACGGCTGAAGGGCTTCTTAAACTTTAAACGCGTTTTTCTCTAAACATTTTTTGCGAATGGCGGACACGATAACTCAAAAACTAATAACCCAATCGACTTCAAATTTTTACACGTTTCTCTGTGAGTGTGTAGCTATCGTATGAACTAGGATAAAGCCAATCGGTGAAGATCTTCCTTATTTTTTGACATGGGTTTTGGTAAAAAATCGGTGATTTCCCAAAAATAGTCAATAATCCTAGTTCATACGAGAGCCAGACATGAACTCTTTCTAACACCGTTGGAATTTTCGGATTCCGATGTTCCAGTGAGGAGTTATCATGCCCGCCATCGAAAATAAGGACTTTTCTTTAATTACAAAAAACAACATGAAAACAATAACAAAATTTTTTTTTTTTGTAAATTATTTTTCTTCACTTTTAAATCTTCAATTACATGTGTGTAAAGTTACAAACATTAACAAGCATTGGTATTGATTTACCAGCCCATTGAAAATCTTGAAAAATTCAAATCGAGAATGGGGGTTTCCCTTAAGTTGAACCATTATCGGTTTCAAAAAATTTAATTTTGGTTTTCTATTTAATTCGAACATACATTTAATCGGGTAAGTCCCTCCAAAATTTCAAGTGAAAATGTCAAGAACTCTTGAAGATATATCCGAGTTATTGAGTCAGCATCAAATTGTTCTCTGAAATATTCATCATAAAAAATATTTTCGATATTTGTCCAATTTGCAGATTTCATTAAAAACATGTTCGGTTTCATGTGTTATACCATAGACAGACGACAGCCTTAATTTGCATTAACAAGTTCTTAATTTGAATTAAAATTTACCCCTGACAGACGAGAGTTTCTGCATTTATGAACCAGTTTTTTGTTTCAAAACTATTGTTTGTCTGTGTGTAGGAAGAAAATATTGACATTTCTTTACAATATTTTTTAGGATTACATCTTTTTGAAATTGATACATGGCAGGAAGGAAAACTAACAGCTATAATGAAGATAAAACAGCTCCAAATTTGAAGAAATGTTGAATTTTGCCTTTATTTTTAATTTTTATTTTCGTAAACGTAAACAAATTTGACAACAATCAATTTATTTTCTACAGCATTGCCATACTGAAATTGCTTAATTCAGTATAAATTCAGTTTGATTTTGTGCATTAACAACACATAAAAATGAGGATAATGTACAAGTTAATTTGAATTAAGGCTGTTAATGCAAATTAAGGCTGTCGTCTGTCTAGGCTATTAAAAATGTTAATTATGTCTATAGAAGACCTTCTGAACGTTTTCCGTCTGTAAAATACATCTTCTGTTTGTAGAGGACCATTAGAAGGTATTCTATCTATAGGTTACCTTTTGGAGATCTTCTACTTATAAATATCTTTAGGAAGTCTTATATTCAATTAAGACCATCAGGATGATGCAAGCATATAAAATACATTAATTAGAAGGATAAGGTTTCACATATACATCAAAGGGAAACTTCCCAAAGGTCATTTATGTAAAACTATCCTCAGGATCAAAAGGAATACATTTAAAATATGATCATCAATAAATAAATAGATATAATTTAAAAAAATAAAAAACAATCATTACAAACAACTCACGTCCGTATCACTACCTGTAGAATTTCCATAGGGATACAATATCTCCATTTAGACGCAAAACACTTGCAATCGAGTGTAACGCAACGTGGATAAAAAAAGTTCTTACGATTATGCCAATCAGCTGAATGAGATACTCGGCTTAGTAATCAAATAGAAGCAGTTGAAGAAGAAGAATTATATTGAGAATAAAGGTGGATAGATGGTGAGGGCGAAGATGATGCTGCTGCTGCTCAAGTAGCCGCTGTGTGTATCACAATGTCTCGTACTCCTCCTGGATATTTGGCGGTATTGATATGCGCACAAATCAGCTGCGCAAACTTGTAAAAATATTTTTCTTTTTTCGATATTCCTTTGATGATATTGCTGTTGTTGTTGTTGCTGCTGCTACTACTACTGTCGTTTGTTGCTAAAGTAAATATTGCGGATTTTTTAGTTAATTCTCATTGCAAAAATTATAGTCTTCAATTACAACTCTCTATGATGTTTAATTTTTATAAATAATCCATTGATTGGGTGTTATTGGATCAGCATTCTTTGATTATATCTGATTTTCCATTTCTAAACATGTCCGTTCATGGCTGGGTGACATGCAATGTAAACACAAATATTTTGCGGGAATTTTTATTTTTGTTGCACTTAGAGGTCTGGTGTTTAATTTGCGTCAAATAAAAGGGTTATACGTTTTTTTAAGCTTCCTCCTTTTCCTTGAAGAGATCCTTTAAAAAAAGGTGAGTTTGTAACGTTGTGTTAGGTATCCTGTTACCTTAAGCATTAAGCGTTGTAGGTATCAGGTCAGGTCTCAGCGAACACTTTGTAAATTTCGTATACAATGTTTGTGGATTTTTTTTTTTGGTTTCTTTGTTGCTTCTTAAATGATTGTCAATGATTTTTTTATTTTAAATTATTATTGGCCTTTAAATAAATTAAATAAGTGCATTTTTATTAATTATTTTCATTTTTTATCCATCACATGAGTTGCTTTTTTTCTTAAAGTTTTTTTATTGTTTGTAGCGGGGGTGCTGTTTCAGAGGATAAGCCTTTCGCAGCGTCTTGTGAATTTTCTTCAATTCTTTTCTTTCACATAAATATAATTCGAAAATAAATTTTATTTTTTGTATAAGAAATTAATTGTATATTTTTTATTTGTTTTATAATTGTAATTATTGTTTAATGTCCTTTTATTGGTGGTGGTTTTAGATTTCTTTTTTTTTGCGGAAAAGTACAGATTTATCTTTCAATGACGGCTATTTAGCTTTGGTAATCGCTGCCCAAGCGTAGGGATGCCATGATTGCCATTTCGCAGAGTTATCGATAATCGAAAGTGTCATCTCTAGGCCATAACTAGTATTTGTTAATTTATATTAACCCTTTCAGGTCCTATGAATATTTTGCCTAGAAATTAGAATCGAAATTTTTACCCAGTAAAGAAATTACTAAAGGGACATGAGGTCCACTATATGATACCCCATACCACTTTCGGTAAATAAAAGAGGTGTTCTAAAGATTTATTTTAACCCATAATTCCATTCGAATATATTACATATTATTCGAATGGAAACCAAACGAAATATTAATCTCAACCGCAACTGGACACAAGTATTGAAGGCTCAATTCGGTAATCAATGTACGATTTCAGTCAGTTTTAAACAAACCTCTAGACAGACTATTCTATACTAAATTCAGCACATATGGTCCTATATCCGGAATGTCGTGATATTGGACATCCATAGGGTCATTCTAGTCGCTAGCCTCTATCAAATTGTAGGAATAGTACCTTTGGAACATGAAATCGAAGGACATCATATATGTCAGCTACATCTAAATTTGGACCGATTTAAAGCAAAGTTGATATTAAAATGTGAATTCAGAATTCGTGCCGCTTAAATCGATTTAATAGTTTAAAACGCTATATATACACGCTTTGGAACTAAACACAGTTTCTATTATTCGATGTATATAAGGTACATTGTTTTTTAAGAGGTTTGGGATATAATGTTGATCATATCTGCTATTCAATTCGCTTAAAATTAAATTTACAAGTTTATGAAATATAGACCCTCTGTGGGGTACTAGAAGGCACTAGAAGGAGTGGACCAATGGGTCCCATCTTCGGACTTATTCTAGGCTTGATAAAGATAATAGGATGTGTAAGGTTTGGTTCAAATCGGACATTCTGGGGATTTACCAGAAGGTGTGGATCAATGGATCCCATCTTTGGACTTGATCTAGGCTTGGTACAGATAATTGGTTGTACAAAGTTTGATTCAAATCTGAAAGGTCGTTCGCAATTTCGACCATTTTGTGGCGGAGGTACCAAAAGGATTGTGAACCAGCCGGTCAGACAGACAGACGGGGTCTAAAACCTATAATTAGATTAGCCATAAGGCTGAGGTTTTAAAAAACGTGAACCCCTAATTAAATGGGCCCAATGAGGGACATGCCCAAAATTGACTCCATACATCAATGAAATGAGATAGACCAAATAAAAGATGAGAGAAGGAACAGATGTTGAACGAAATACTGACGATACGACATATAGACCCACGAGCCTGCTTCTAAGCCGTGCATTACTTTCAATGTAAATTTAAGCTCATTTGCTAGGACATTTCAGCCTGGAAATCGAACATGATATGTAAATGGGGGCTTTGTGAAGTTGTGGTTCTAATTTTTTGAAAATTTTTCTAAAACATCGAAATTTGACATCGAGTGAGGAGGCATCACTGCCATGTAGATTGGAGCATACCACTGGGTCACTATAAAAAATTCGAGCGGTATCGTCATATGAAGGTTATATGACGATGGATCTGTACCGGTTTAAAAAAAATCCTAGTTGCATATCAGACAATCGGCTAGTACCTTTGCCAAAACCTAGTATTATTTTCAAAATCCATTGCATCCATTTGTTTGCCTGTTGATTTTAAATATTTCTCCATTTTCAATTTTTAACTTAATATCTTCGGGAAGAAAGTCACCATACCAAAAATTGTCAATATTCACTCAAGTTTTGAAGTAGTAGTTTTCGGGATGTTTTTCTTAACGGATTGGCTCTAATATCTAGCAAAACAAAATCTGAATTTTTTGTCTAGCCCTCATAGTGTTAAGAAAAACTCTTGGTATTTTGATGATTCCAGACCCTTTATTCCACTGGATAGGATCTAATATAATGGTTTGGTTCCTAGTGTTTGACAAATCTTCTTCTACACAGTCCCCATACAAAGGTCGCTCGACATTTTCAGGATATTCAGTGTCCCAGCCCAATATTCCTACACGAGGGTATCTAGTTTGGTATTTCGTTTTTTATCATGGCACCTTCCCACTCTAAAAACCCCCTTTGGTTTTAGGTATTTCTAATGTCATCCTCTTGTTGGAGGTTATATAAAGTTCGGCTGAACATAAAAATGTCCGACCGCTTACATTTTGAAAACCCTATGTCCTATGTGGTCTATATTTTTTCAGGTCTGCGATATATTCGATGTACACTACAGAAGAAAATGTATACTATTGCTATTCTTCTACAGAAGATGGATAGGAAGTTATCGATCCGTAGATGACTTCGGTGTTTAAGGGAATCCTCACCATTCTCAATTTGAAATTTCGACAAATTGTTTCTGGTAATTTTACAAAAATATTAAATCTTTTGTGGAATTTCCATAAACAGATCGTCTACTGGACTTGAGTAAACATAAAAAATCATTAAAGATCTTCAGTGAAGCGTCTTCTATATGAAGTTCTTATAATAAAACCTATACGTATATAAAATATTTATATTTGTATATTTGTATAAAATATTTATATTTAGGGAGTATATTTTTTAAACATTTTTTTTGGATCACCAAAGAATATTTTCAAAGAATATTTTTAAGGACCATCCCAGGCGTGGATTTTTTAAAGAATATTTTTTTAAGGACCTTACCAGGCGTGGATTTTTTAAAGAATATTTTTTTAAGGACCTTACCAGGCGTGGATTTTTTAAAAAATATTTTTTTAAGGACCTTACCAGGCGTGGATTTTTTAAAGAATATTTTTTTGAGGACCTTACCAGGCGTGGATTTTTTAAAGAATATTTTTTTGAGGACCTTACCAGGCGTGGATTTTTTAAAGAATGTTTTTGTAAGGACCTTACCAGGCGTGGATTTTTTAAAGAATATTTTTTTAAGGACCTTACCAGGCGTGGATTTTTTAAAGAATATTTTTTTAAGGACCTTACCAGGCGTGGATTTTTTAAAGAATATTTTTTTAAGGACCTTACCAGGCGTGGATTTTTTAAAGAATATTTTTTTAAGGACCTTACCAGGCGTGGGTTTTTTATGGAATATTTGTTAAGGACCTTACCAGGGTTGGATTTTCTCAAGAATATTTTGTAAGGACCTTACCAGGCGTGGATTTTTTAAAGAATTTTTTAAGGACATTACCAGACATGGATTTTTAAAAAAATCTTTTTTTAAGGACCTTACCAGGCGTGGATTTTTTAAATATTTTTTTAAGGGCACCCTTACCAGGGTTCTTTTTTATTTTGTAAGGGCGTGAATTTTTTAAAGATTTTTTTAAGGGCATTACCAGGCGTGGAGTTTTTAAAGAATATTTTTTAAGGAGCGTGTATTTTTTAAAGAATCTTTTTTTAGGACCTTACCAGGCGTGATTTTTTTAAAGATTTTTTTAAGGGCATTACCAGGCGTGGATTTTTTAAAGAATCTTTTTTAAGGACCGTGGATTTTTTAAGGAATTTTTTAGGGTCGCAAAGGCCTGATTTTTTTTAAGAAGATATACAATCAATATTACTTAGATTGCAGTCATAGTCCTATTCCTCTAAAATAGTGTGGTACAGGATAGGCAAATTGTTGAACCCTATTGAGATAGGTCATATTTCTCATTTGAAAAAAAAAAATCTCAACTGATTTTACCAGCCTCCCTAACTATTTCAGATAGTATAGTGTGTGCATTCATAATAATCGATTACAAAAATTATCTTGTCATCTCTAAAAAATATTTATCGATATCATTTCGTTAGCATCACTTCAGGTTTTCTCTACTTTTGTCACTATGCTATGCAGTGACATTTGACTGTCACAAGAATTTATGGGATTAAAATCGGGGAATGGGAAAAATGTATAAAAATAAATTACAAATAATAAATAATTTTAAACTGTGACACCCAGAATTATATTTATTGTTAGTGGTTAATTAATTTCTATTTTTTTTCCAAAATTCCCAAATAAGAAAAAAATCTGCGCAGTTTATATTTCTTATATAAGAAAACTGTCCGAGAAATTTTGTATATCATGGCGTTGATATGCAAACTCTATACTAATTTACTCCTTCCACTAAATTGTTTGTTATTGTAAAATATCATATTTAAAATTTGTTAAAAAAAATAATTGTTTATATATATTTTCTTTTAAAAGAAATTCCATTTCCACCATTCTTACACCACTCTTCAAAACGAAACACATAGAACGCGCGAAAGGGTTATCCTCTTCTTAGCCAGCAAGTCTTTCTTTCGTTATTTTCGTATAGATATGATTTGTTGCTGTAGTAGTTGTTATCGTTAGTACAACTATTAACACTTTTCAAGTTCAATACAAAAACAAAAAAACACACACATGTACGAAGTAAAAAACCACAAAACAGCTGCTTAATATTTAGAGCGGCAAAAACTAAAATGTTTTTGGGGAATATTTAAAAAAAAATCCAAACACTTTCTAGTTCCTTGTTTTTTAATAGAAAATCCTTGCAAACACAAACACACATGCACACTAATATTGTTCTTATTGGAAATTCAGTCCAATTCAATTTTCACCAAGCGTTAAATAGTCATTGTTCAGTTTTTTGTTTCAATTTTTTTTTCAAAATTTCTTTAGTTTTTAACAGTTTTTCTGGGTTTCTTTCACTTCTTTCCACTTCTACAGGTTGTTGTCGATCTAAAACTCACTTTTTAAATATTTTTATTGATTTTTTCCCATTTAAAAAAATGCAAAAACACAAACTTAAATAACAAAACAAAATTATTCCACTGGTCCGAAACGATTATAACCTTTAAATGATTTCTATTCAAGCAAGAAAAATAACGCTATGATGTTTACAAATGTCAACGCCGACGCAGGACACGCAAGCGTTCTTCTACTTCCTTAACCACTGATGGCCGGTGTGTGCCACACAGGGATAGGGGTTGAATGGTGAAGCAACAGCAGCATCAGCACACCAGCCACCCAGTACGCACGCCGAAACTTCTTCATAAATGTTATGAAGCTTTCATTGTTTCATAGATGCAATGGAATTTCACTTTGCCACAATTTCCAAGGATGGCAGATCAAACAAGGAAGTCCATTGGCATGGATCATGGAAAATCATGACCTAAGGTTATTTGTTTTTCAGGGCTGGAAATAGAAAGCAAAAACAAAACTTCCATGGGTTACCCTTTTAGCGGTGGATGAAATGTGAGCATATGTCGAATTGGAAGTTTCATAAATGTTATGAAACGTGGACGCTATGAAGCGCTTCTTAATTGTTATGAAACTCAATCATACAACAGTATTTGTGCTGTATACCGCTAACAAAGGGCGCACAAGAGGTTGGTTGTCACATCAAATGCGAGGGGTGTGATTGAAAAAGTTTCGATAATAAAAAAGGGGGTTGATTTGAAAATAAAGCAAACAAAGGTTTTTTTTTAGAGAATTTTTTTCATTAAATCTGATTTTTTCAAATATTTTTTATGATTTTCATAAGCATCGTTTTTAAAGACAATTTTTTCAAGGCCATAAGAAAAGGCGTGGATTTTTTCAAGGCCTTAAGACAAGGCGTGGATTTTTTAAAGAATATTTTTTCAAGGCCTTAAGACAAGGCGTGGATTTTTTAAAGAATATTTTTTCAAGGCCTTAAGACAAGGCGTGGATTTTTTAAAGAATATTTTTTCAAGGCCTTAAGACAAGGCGTGCATTTTTTAAAGAATATTTTTTTAAGCCCCTGAGACAAGGCGTGGATTTTTTAAAGAATATTTTTTCAAGACCTTAAGACAAGGCGTGGATTTTTTAAAGAATATTTTTTCAAGGCCTTAGGACAAGGCGTGGATTTTTTAAAGAATATTTTTTCAAGGCCTTAGGACAAGGCGTGGATTTTTTAAAGAATATTTTTTCAAGGCCCTTTAAGCGACATTTTTGAGTATCTGTTAAATCCCTGAAAACTTCAATCTAACCCCTCGAACATAAAATGTCCTTATCAGTGTACAAAACGAAAACATTCGCGTGGGTTGTTACGGCACAAACGTGTGCTGCATGTGTTGCTGTCGTCGTCATCGTCGCATCAACCCAATGCCGCATGCTGTACGTCGTATGTATGCCTGTCCACAGTATCGATAATGAAACACAAAGGACAATGGATTGCAGGCACTTTTACTTCCCTTAAATGAGTAGAACATTGAAACGAAACAAGTTCACATTGATGGCAGGGCCAAATCAATATTGAAATACAACGCGATTTATTTTTGGCAAATTATTATTATTAAGACCAATATTGGCATAAATGGCAGTACAAACATCGGCAAGGAATACAAGAATACATCATAACCAACCCCCTCTCCAACGTTTTACCAAAAGGATATCAGTCATCACTTGTCACATAAAATGACGCTTGGTGAGACGTGAAAACGATGCACAAAAAATTCATTTTGTGAAATTGATTTCAAAATGCTTGATTTGGGTTTGAAAATATAGACTTTTTTGTAATTTTTCTACCTAAATTTCTGTTTTCTAAAGTATTTCTAGGTCATTAAACTGTTTAAGTTTTGTAAAGGACTTCTAAATATAAATTGATAATCTGCTGAAAGGGAAAGCCGGTTAGTGCTTAATTATGCCGCAAATTCCCCAACAATGCCCACGAAAGTGTTAACAACACGTGAGTATAATTTCTATAGTGATTATGGAAGAATGAGTGACGTGTGTTCAGTTGGAATTCCATTAGTATAAGGTACATGTTTCCCTAAACATTAATGCAGTTTCAGATTTTAAAGAATTCAACATTTCATATACAAAGACTAATGAAGTGGAATATGTACATGCAGGATGTTTAAATTGGAAGTTGTGGAAAATCGCGTTGTACATCTCAGGCAACTAAAAGTCGATTTCCAATTTTTCTTTCTTCCTGTCTGTCCGACCTGTCTGTTATACTCGAAACCTACCGAAGAGAGTAACTGATATTTTACATAATAATATTCTTTCCAAACTTAGATCAAATTCCAAAGCCAATTCGATCCAATATTGACTTTCAGTTAAGTGTCATTATATCGAAGAAACTTGCATGGAAGTTTTTGTCGAAACACTTCGTTGTGTATTGCACTTATCGAAGACATGTCATATGTATTATTTTGAGTGCAGATAGATGTCAGTGTTTGTGATTAGTAGTAGTAGTAGCCATTCTCCACTGTATTTTGCAGTAGGTACCAACTTCTTAGAAAAGACAGAGAATCATTTTTCTCCTCTGTACTACCCTACTCTGTGATAGGGCATTGGAAAATGTTATATAACATTTACATGTGTCAAAACATTACAGAAGAAATGAAGGTCAATTGAACATTTGGACTTAGTGATTAGAATGGAACTGAAAATTATTATTAATTTTAAGATAATTATCAAAATGTTCTTACCAAATATGAGAAATTTTGATTCACTTTTTTGAATAGCACTCATATAACGGTACCGCATAATTTCGTTATTTTAGGGATTCTGTTCGCGTTTTCGACCAATTTGCCACTTATTTAGTATTTTCATATCCCATTAATCTTTATGCCAAAAACTTTCAATATTGACTTAAATGTCATGATAGGCCCATATAAACGACCCCCCATTATTCGGCATTTTGGAGATCGGGTTTCAAATTTTCCTTTAACTGAGATATCCCATAATTTTATACCAAAGGATTATGTATTATGTCTTTGTGCATATGTTTGTAAAAGGCAAAAGGAATCGAGAAAGACCCATGGTTCCTTTTGAGAATATGCATAGAATCACTTTCTAAGTCGATTTACGTTTGTCCGTCTGTCCGTCCGTCCGTCCGTCTGTCCATGTTAAATTGTAAACAAAGTACAGGTCGCATTTATTATTAGAATTGGATGAAATTTGACACAGCTCATTCATTTGGCCCAAGGACGAACCCTATTGAAATTGGGAAAAATCGGTTCAGATTAAGATATAGCTCCCATATATATTTTCGTCCGATTTAAGGTAAATGGTGCACCAAAGTCCCTAAATAACTTTCGACATTTTGCACAGCGTACTGACTTAGGCCTAGAATGATGTGTGCCAGGTTTCGAGAAAATCGGTCCAGATTTAGATATAGCTCCCATATATAGTTTCGTCCGATTTAAGGTAAATGGTGCACTAAAGACCCTATATATCTGTCGATTTGCACGAAATTTGGCATAAAGTACTGAATTGAGCCTACAATGATGTCTGCGAAGTTTCGTAATAATCGGTCAAGATGGTGTACCAAAGTCCCTATATATCCTTCGATTTGCTCGAAATTTGGCATAGCGTACTGAATTTAGTCCAGACTGATGTGTGCCAAGTTTGAGATTTAGATATAACTCCCTAATATTATATATTGATTTCAAGTAATTGACGCACCAAGGATCCAATATATGGTTGATAGGAACAAAACGTACTGAAATTAGTATAACCTAACCTGTGACAAGTTCCGTTGAAATCGGTTCATATTCGGATATAACTTCCATATATATTTTCGCCCGATTTTAAGTAAATTGGACTTCAAACTTCTCATGTTAGTCAGATTGACATCATATTTCGCACAACGTACAAAATTGAACATAGAATTACGTAGTTGCGTTTTGTAGAAGTACAGACATAGCCCAACGGATGACCTATTGATATTTGTTTGAAGTCGATTCACAGTTAGATAAATATCACATATTTTATTTCATCCAATTTCATGTTAATAGTCCTGTTTAATATACCCATAGTGGTGAAGGGTATCATATAGTCTGCCCCGTCCGACTTTACTACTTTCCTTGCAGGTTTAGATTTATTTTATTTGATTTTCAAAATCTTTATAGAGGGAGGAAATGTTTTACAAAAATAATGCTCATTCGATCCGAGTATAACTCAAAAACTTAACCCGTACCGAATTTGTTATTCTGGATTCTTATTATACTAGCCAAGGGTTTTCATCCCCATTTTTATACCCTTCACCAAACTGTGGTACAGGGTATTATGTCTTTGTGCATATGATTGTAGCAGACAAAAGAAATCGAGACAGACCCATGGTTCTTTTTGAGAATATGCATAGAATCACATTCTGAGCCGATTTATGCTTGTCCGTCCGTCTGTTCATGTTGAATTGTAAACAAAGTACAGGTCGCAGTATATGATTATGAAATTGGATGAAATTTGTCATAGCTCATTGGTTTGCCCCAAGGACGAACCATATTGAAAGTGGGAAAAATCGGTTCAGATTTAGATATAGCTCCCATATATAGTTTCGTCCTATTTTTAGTAAATGATGCACCAAAGCCCCAAAATATGGCCGATTGCCACAAAATTTTGCACAACCTACAGAAATTAGTATAACCTACTGTGTGGAAAGTTTCACTAAAATCGGTTCAGATTTAGATATAGCTCCCATACATAGCTTCGTCCGATTTGTAGTAAATGGTGCACCATGCTCCAAAATATAGCCGATTGGTACACAATTTTGCACAACGTACTAAAGTTACTATAACATAACGTCTATCAAGTTTTGTTGATATCGATTCAGATAGCTCGATTCAGATAGCTCCCACGTATATTTTCGTCCGATTTTTTGTCAATGGTGCACCAAAGTCCCTATATAAATTTCGATTTGCACGAAATTTGGCATAGTGTACTGAATTAAATCTAGAACGATGAGTGTTAAGATTCATGGAAATCGGTTCAGATTTTGATATAGCTCCAATATATATTTTTGTCCGATTTTATGTAAATAGTGCACCAACCTTGGATTTGCACGAAATTTGGCATAGTGTACCAAATTAAGTGTAGAGTTATGTGTGGTAAGTTTCGGAAAAATCGGTTCAGATTTCGATATAGCTCCCACATATACATATTTATTCGTCCAATTTTACATAAATGGTGCGCCAAACTCCTAATGTTTGTCAGATTAACACGAAATTTTGCACAACGTATCAATTGAGACTTGAATGACGTTATTGCGTTTTGTTGAAATTGATGCAGATGTTTAAATATGTAATTACATTTTTAACAGTGCGGCGTACCGAATAGCGTGTATCAATTTTACTATAAATAGTTTTCCATAAATTTGTCCCATAGTACGCAGACGACCCTAAATCTGCCTGAATGAAATTTATCATAGGTTGCAGAAAGACATGACTTTGTTTCTTCGAGGGAACATTGACATGCAATTGTAAGGATACATATGTACAATATACTCAAAGTGTTGAAGGGTTTCATATAGTCGGCCCAGTCCGACATAATTTTGGACGAAATTTTTTGTATTTTGGATGTTAAGATCCGTTCCAGTTAAAGTCCATAGATAAATTTAGGCAGTGGGTGAATACCCGCTAAATTGGGAAAATTTCGTATAAATACCCATTTGTAGGTATTTAGATATTTACTGTATTGAATCGCTAATACAACATCTTACACCATATTTCCGAGTTCTTTGTTATCAAATCGATTCAAATCGGACAAATTGAATTAACCCGCATTTCATGTTAATATCTTAACACACGTCAATGTTATAGAAGATTTTTCAAAAATAAATAATATTTTTAAAAAATATGAAATTTTGATTTTGACCTCATGTCACTTGTAAACCGTGACCCATAATGATAAAAAAAGTCCCCATATTTAAAATATTTATAAAGCGTTTCTTTAATTGATTTCTTGCCAATCAATTGGATTCCTGGCCCATTGTAATGGAACTTACTTAGCTGGATCGTGACAGAACATTTGTTTCATAAGCCGAGCTTAAAAAAGATTTGAAGGCGCAACGGTCTTCCAATTTGAAACACCATGTTCCGAAATGTTGTCACTCCACTTCATTTTACCATCGGATTCGTGTCCTTCCCCTTCTGCGTGAACCATTAGTTGGGTCGCCTTTATATGCCTTTTGTGATGTAGCATCATTTCACCGGCATGATATTCACCGGACTTACTCAATAAGTCATAATTCGGAATTGCTGTCACTTCGTAGCGGTGTATTAGTCTATGATTATGCCATTTTTTTTTTTTTTTTTTTTTTTTGATTCGAGAACAACAGATCGACCCTGATGCAAGATAAATATTTTTTTAAATAATTTCTTCTCATTGAAACGGCAATATCTCATAGCCAATATGTGCACAAAATGTATTGTTGCCTGTATGCTGGGGCGAAAGATAAGACTAACCAGTGAGCGGAGCAGTATAGTCGGACGGGGCCCTACACAACTGTACTTATGCAGATTCTCTTTACCGTGGGTGATGTTGTGATGTTGAGCTTTCAATTGTGAAATGTAGATCGACTTGAAAAAAACACAAAAAAGTTAAGTTTTCGGTCCACTTCATTCCAATAATATTATCTGATAATCACCGAAAATTATAGGCATTGTCCTTGACCATAACTAGAACCTCATGGAACATTTCAAAGCGATCAGCGCTATATTTCCGCCCTCCAGTGTGGAAATATGTTACTAAATAATATATGAATACGTAAGCACCTGTAAATATTTAAGTGTAACTCCCGCATCCGAGTACCTACGACAATATAATTGGTATCAATTTAAAGACCAATCACTCCTCTTGGATATACTATCAACTTCTCTGGTCTATGTCCTTCAGGATTAAATATATACGCTACAGAATACAAATGTTGTAATTTTTCACACAAAAGTCAGGGTCCATTAGGCCCGCTAAATATTGACCGATCAAAAACTGGCATGCTTATTCTTTGGCCCAATCCCCTTCTCCATATAAAAATTTACGAAGTTAGGGCCATAATTGCGGCCTCTGGAGCGACAAGAAAATCAGACAAAAATAGAGTTTTTGGTCCATTTCATTCCCTAAATAATTGCTGATATTTACCAAAAACAATAGGGGTCTTGATTGGCCAGAACCCACCCTACATGTCCGTCCCATCCTACATGTCCATTACATATTACAATGGACAGACTGACGGACGGACACACATGTCTAGATCGACATAGCTAGTCGGGATATGACGATCGGTATACTTAAAGTTGGGGCTAGGGCCGATATTTCGCGGCGTTACAAACTCTTGTGGCTGCACAAAGCGATAATACCCTGACAACATAGTCGTGTAGGGTATAATTAGTGGCCAGAGGTCTACAAAACGAGTTCAAAAATAATTTGATCGATCCACACTATTAAAATTTTTAAGTTTTTCTTCAGATTCAGAATCCGCTTCCTCAAATCTCTAATATGTGATATTTATTTATTTCATAAATCCACTGCTCTAATTATGGCCAAAAAATGGGAACACATAGTGCTCAGCTGGAAAAAGAAAATAACGTCAAAATAAAATTACCCCAAGCCAGATAATGTTCAATATTTTAAATAATCCCCACGGTATCCTCTCTTTTCAATCCATAGACTTCCCATATTATGTTTATTTTGCCATATTATGTTTATTTTGGTCCTTTGGTCCCTTATTGTGTTCACCGATCATGAGGACAGACTTATTTTCAATCCGAAGTGGCAGTAATTGTGCATTTCAGTTTTAAAGACAAAAAAAATACCTTCTTTGGGACAATTACCATACGAAGTTCCGGCCATTTCAAATATTTTGGTGGCCCTAGCCGCATTTGTCAACCGATTTCGGTAACATTTTTCAAATTAGACGGGGTTCAGGGATACGATAATTCCTGTCAGAAGATTTCCAAT
Source organism: Musca vetustissima (assembly GCF_032173495.1). NCBI lineage: Eukaryota > Metazoa > Arthropoda > Insecta > Diptera > Muscidae > Musca > Musca vetustissima. The sequence continues at coordinate 40,902 of NW_026877185.1, read as the reverse complement.
AGGGGACCATCAGCACAATTCTTCAATCAGTTTTTCAGAGGATAAATTACACCCTGCTGACAATTTTAAGGTATTGTAAGAGCACAAGTCTTTTTATACTCCCTTCCACCATAGTTTTTCCTTTCGTAACTCATCGAAATAGTTATTTCCGACAATATAAATTATATATATTATTAACCAGCGTAAAATTATATGTCCGTCTGCCTGTTATAATCACTATAGCGTCTAAACGAATTGAGACAGATCGTCAACATTTTGCATAGAGTCGTTTTTTGTCTGAAGGCAGGTCAAGTTCGAAGATGGCTATATCGGTGCACGATATAGGGAGCTATGCCTGAGCTTCCATATAAGGGTACCCCCAATTTTCGGTATTTTGAGGTTCTTGATTATTAATATTTGCTTTCCAGGGGTTGTTCTCATATAACCCCCTTTTTATACTCTCCACCATAGTATGGAAGGTATATTTGTTTTGTTTTTCCGTTTGTAACACATCGAAATAATCATTTCCGACCCTATAAAGTATATACATTCTTGATCAGCGTAAAATTCTATGACGATATAACCATGTCCGTCTGTCTGTTGTAATCACTCTAGCGTCTAAACGAATTAAGATAGATCGCCAAAATTTTGCATAGAGTCTAGAGTCTTTTGTCTGCTGGCAGGTCAAGTTCGAAGATGGGCTTTTTGGCCCACGTTTAGGCATAAGGGTACCCCCAAATTTTCGGTATTTTGAAATTCTTGAGCGTGTTTTTCAACCGAATTCGCTGAAATTTGCATCATTGAGTTCTTATTGGGTACTAAATGTCTCTACAAACAAATTATAAATATAGGTCCACTTTTTCTGGTAGTCCTCATATAACGGTACTTCCTAATTTGCATTATTTTGGGGGTTTTTATCGTATTTTTCCGCCGAATTAGCTGTAATTTGGTATTTTGAGTTCTTAATAGGTAACAAATCTCTACACAATAAATTATGAATATAGGTTCATTTTTTCGGATTGCCCCCATATAAGGGTACCCCCAATTTTCTGTATTTTGGGGTTCTTGAGCCTGTCAGTATATGTATGGTGGAGGGTATCCAAAGTTCGGCCCGGCCGAACTTAACGCTTTTTCGGTTGTTTATATTAAAATAGTTAGCTGATTTGTTCCGTGTGTTGAATAAAAAATCCCCATTAAAATAATGGTTTGTAAAATTATCGGTATATATCTACTTTTTTATATCTATGGTGGAGGGTATCAAAAGTTCTGGCAGAAATTTTGGGATCTACTCCTGAGGCACAGTCATAATGGAGGGCATAAAATCCGAACTTAACGACTTGCTTCAAAAATAAGCGATTAAAATTTGGTGTTTGTAGATTGTAGATTATGAAAAACTGTCGTATTTGTCCAAAATGTTTACTACAAATTATCCATATCAGTTAAAATATTTCTGGATGAATATAACAAAAATCACTAAATTTTAATTAAAACCACCCAAGTTATGAGAAATTTTACCATTGTACCGCTAGAATAGAGGCGCTCCCCAATTATCTTCATTGAGAAGGAAGGAAGAAGTTCTGGTCAAATCCATTACCACCTCTTTACAAATTAATTTCAACTATCCATGGTAATGGAAAATACTACATAAAATGAAATAAATTCAATACAAGTAGCTACGATCCTAACACGGAGGTAATTTAACGCTTAGATGTGAAACAGTCTTCCTGGGCGGGAGCGTACCAAATGTTTGAAGAAACAAAATGAAAACAAAAAAACCGACAGAAAAAAACTTGAAATACAAGTCAGGATAAATCAAAGCCCTAATTACTGATCAAACACCATTTAAATGTTCGAAATGTTTGAACGTTTAAATTAATAGCTTGACTCGAAATTTATACAGACACACACACATACATACAATAGAGGGCGATTGGAGGGTCTAGCTGATATTTTCTATATTATTTATGAATATATGAAGACAGGTATGGCTGTCGGTCTGTCTGTCTGTTTGATCAATCAATTTATTCGTTCGTTCATTCATTCATACATTTAACTCAGCTCAAAAAATCCCCAGCCTTCCACCAAGCAAGCAAGACAACCAGCAATCACCCATCTACCCAACCAACCGTCCGACCAATTAACAAACATTCTACCGACTACCGTCATATTGCCAGCCAAGCGTTTCACATCTAAACACCGCGTAACATATCCGAAAATCCATTAGAGGATTACTTTCCGAACCTGCTAGGCAAACAAACATGCATTCGAAATCCATCAGGGCGTTTGTTAGTCACTATGCAAAGCACATCTTTACAAACACTTTGGATTGTCAGTGACTCCGTCTGTCCGGTTGTCGGTAGGTTCTATAAATGAATCTCTCAGCTCATCTGAGCTCATTTGATTGTTTAGACGAGCGAACGCACACACAAACTCACTCACTCCCCTAATGCACGCATTCGCATCCCATCGGCTACCACCTTTTAGCCAAACAATGAAACAGGTTCATAAACTCTTTCAACTCTTTTAGCCTGTTCCGAACGAACACTTTAACTAATTGGGTGGTCCACAGCCAGTCAGCCAGCCAGGCAACAACATTAATGGCCAGCTACCACGTACCAAAATTGATCACTGATCATGCGCAAATGATTCTGTGTGTGTTACGCGCCCAAGTAAACAGTTGTCAGTCGGATCCATCCATACCTCCGGCTGGATGACAGTCAAAAAGACATTGAAGTTGGTAGTCAGCCTGCCATCTAGCCAGCCAGCCAGTCGATCGGTCAGTCATTGGTAATGAAATGAAATGTAATTTTATTTGTATTGCAATTAGTTGTGAATCAACAACAACAAAACAACAGCAGCAGATCTGTGTGATCCATTATATTGTTGTTGTTGTTTTTGTTGTCGACATCGTGAATTGTTTATATTTGTTTTTAATTATAATGTTCGGATAAATGTGTGATAAATGCGATGATGTATAAATGGTTGGAGATAAATCTGGATATTTTGGGAATAATGGGCACAGTGGATTGGATGGAATATTGAACCATGTGTACAGTGGTAATATTTTTCCACATCATGGGTTTGAATTATCTAAATTAATTTTGGACTTCAATACCGGTTTTTTAATGGCTTTCAATAGACTATTCGACAAATCATATGACATGTTTTAAAACAGATTTTAAAAACGACTTCAATCACAAAGGGTGTGATTAAAAAAACAGCAAGGAAAGTAGTAAAGTCGGACTATACGATACCCTTCATCACTTTGGGTATATTCAACAGATGCATCTTAACAGATGACGCGTGTTTGAAGGACCATTAACGATCTTTATCGAAATGTGATCGGACTTAGATCAGTCCATAAACCTGTCATCCTATACTAAAGTTTTCATTTGGACAGGTATAGGGTCGTTTATTAATATGGTCAAAAATTATAGAAATCAATTTAAAGCAAATATCAATCCGACACCCGTAGATTATTTGGAACTCAATTAACATGAAGTTGGTTGAGAATATATATGGACTATGTCTGTATTTCTACAAAATGCAATTACGTCATTCTATGATAAACTTGTACGTTATGCAAAATTTCGTGTCAATCTAACAAACATGATGAGTTTGGTGCAACATTTACTTAAACGCGGACGAAGATATATATGGAAGTTTTACCCAAACCCGAACCGAATTAAACGAAACGTTGTCGCTGGCTAGGTTATACTAACCTCAGTATGTTTAGTGCCTATCGTCGGATGAAATTATGTTAGATTGGAAAAAAGAAATCGAAAATGTCGATAAAATCGGAGAAATAATCGAAGTTGACCGGCACGTTAGCAGTCGTACCATCGGCTAGGAGCTAAAAATCGACCATAAAACTGTTTTAAACCATTTACACAAAACTGGATTCAAAAAGAAGTTCGATGTTTGAGTGCCACACCAATTAACAGAAAAAAACCAGTAAGGAAAGTTGTAAAGTCGGACGGGGCGGACTATATGATACCCTTCACCACTTTGGGTATATTTAACAGATGAATCCTAACCGACGTCGCATTTTTAAAGGACTAGTAAAATGAAATTGGATCCATAAACATGTCATTCTGCAACCGATACTAATTTTTTCATTTGGTCAGAAGCTATATCTGGTATAGAAGCTATATCTAAATCTGAACCGATTTTCAAGGAACTTAACATACATCATTCTAGACCTTATTCATTACGCTGTGCCAAATTTCGTGCAAATTTAAAAATATTAAGGGACTTTGGTACACCATTTACCTTAAATCGGACGAAAATATATATGGGAGCTATATCTAAATCTGAACCGATTTTCACGAAACTTAACACACATCATTCTAGACCTAATTCATTACGCTGTACGAAATTTCGTGCGAATCGAAGTATATATAGGGACGTTGGTGCACCATTTACATTAAATCGGACAAAAATATATATGGGAGCTATATCTGAACCGATTTTCAGGAAAGAATGATGTGTGTTAACATCATTTTAGACCTATTTCATTACGCTGTACGAAATTTCGTGCAAATGGAGATATATATAGGGACTTTGGTGCACCATTTACCTTAAATCGGACGAAAATATATATGGGAGCTATATATAAATCTCAATTTCAATAGGATTCGTCCTTGGGCCAAATAAGTGACGTATGCCAAATTTCATCCAATTCGGATGATAAATGCGACCTGTACTTAGTTCACAAAATTACATGGACGGACAGACGGACATGCGTAAATCGACTCTGAAAGTGATTCTATGTATATTCTCAAAAGGAACCATGTGTCTATCTCATTTCCTTTTGCCTATTATAAACATATGCACAAAGACATAATACCCTGTACCAAGAGTATAAATAGGATAGATCGAATTTCCATCTGCGAAGCCTTGGCCAAACGAAATGAGATGAACCCATTTCTTAAACGGATGGTGACTGGAGATGAGAAAATGATCACATACGATAACCCTGAGCGAAAACGATCGTGGTCAAACAGCGGTGAAGCACCTCAAACGGTGGCCAAACCAGGACTAACGGGCAGGAAGGTTCTGCTATGCATTTGATGGGACTGGAAGGGGACTATTTATTATGAGTTGCTTATATATGACCAAACGCTAAATTCTGATCTCTACTGTCAACAACTGGACCGTTTGAAGATAACAACGACGGCCAACTGGAGAGGTGTCGTGTTCCACCAGGACAACTCTAGGCCACACACATCTACAGTGACTCGCCAGAAACTTCGGGAGCTTGTTTGGGAAGTTTTACTACATCCGCCCTAAAGTTCGAACTTGGCACCAATCGATTGTCATCTTTTTCTTGCATTGCAAGATTTCTTTAATGACAAAAAATTGGTATCTAAGGAGGATTGTAAAAATCGACGACCAGAGTTTTTTGCAAATGTCTTCTATGAGAGAGGCATTATGAAGTTACCTTTAAAATGGCGCTGATCGCTTTGAAATTTTCCATGAGGATCCAGGTATGGTCAAGGACAACGCCTATAATTTTCGGTGATGATCAGATAACAATTTCGGGATGAAGTGGACCGAAAACTTATTTTTCTTGTGCTTTTTTTCGATTCAATCTATAGGCCAAAATTAAAAGCCGAACATCCCAACACAACCCACGGTGAAGAGAATATGGACAAGTAATTAGAAGGGCTGTACTGAATATTGGTAATATTCGGAAAATAAGTCCGTGTAAGAAAGAAGTGATGCTGACCTCTTAACGGCAAGAAGGTGAAACTATCACGAAATATTACCCAGGCTCAGAATAAAAATCCGCAGAAAGATAGAATTCTGTGGTAGCTGTGTAGGGTATCGTATGGTCGGCCCCGTCCGACTATACTGTTTCGCTCAATGGTTTACAATAAATCGGACGAATATATATACATATATGGAAGCTATATCTAAATCTGAACTGATTTCATGGAACTAATCACACGTCATTAAAGGCTCAATTCAGTACACTATGCCAAATGTCGTACAAATCGAAAGATATACAGCGACTTTCGTGCACAATTTTTCTCAATTTGAATAGGGTTCGTAATTGGGTCACATAAATGAGCTGTGCGAAATTTCATCCTATTCGGATGCGATAAATGCGAACAGTACTTTGTTTACATTTTAACATGGTCAGACAGACGGACGAACATGCATGAATGGACTCAGAAAGTGATTTGATGTATATTATCAAAAGGAACTATGTGTCTATCTCGAACGGACTATCCGACTTGAACCAAGCTTTGTACATACAACCTATTATATTTTTCAAGCCTTGATCTAGATAGGAAGATAAAACCAATCAAATAACATCTGTCTAGTATTCTATTTTGATTTGTGTTTAAAAATAGACGATTACAAGTGAATAAAGGCTCGGCATTTGGTTAATTTCTTGCGAAGCGAATTTTCCTAATTTATAACAGAGTTTTGTGTTTACATTAGTTTTGCTCAACTTTATGACAATAATCGATGTTAATATACAGTATATTTGTTTATTGACGGCGATTTCTTTCATAATTCTTTTAAGTTTAAAATAAATTCCATTTAGTATTAATTAATTTAGACTACTTTAGAAAATTAATTAATGTGAATTTGTGAAATTCTAAATACCATACCATTTATTTGGTGTCAATAAACTTTTAATAGGACATTATGATGAATTCTGCATATTATGTTATGGGGGAGAAAGTGTTGGTATATTAAAACTAAATATTTGCCATATGTTAGTTTATTAGAGAGTTGCAAAACTTGATTTTTAGCTTCGGGTTTAACTGTCTAGCAGAGAGATATATTTTAGCACAAAGCCTCTAATCATAACATATCGAAGAACTGCATCGATCTAGTTATAAATGACTTTCTGTACTACACAAATGATGGTCAATATTTAAATCGCAATTATAGTCTGATTAACGGCATATAACGATGATTAGTTTATATTAATAAATTGTATACTAAAATAATGTTTACACATGTCTTACCTAAGGAGTACTTCAACCACAAAATTGAAGATTCGACTGTATTACCTAGGTTAGTAAATTTTACGAAATTTTAAGGGTAAATTTTAATTTTATTACCAAGTGACCAATACCATATGCACTAAATCCCCTAGCATTTTGTCCGTGCACAATTGCTTTGTAAACCTCCAGATTTGCATTACCTTCTAGCCTGTATGGTATAGAGAATAGCTCACCAATCGAGATTCACCCACAACTTTTGCCATCGTAATGTCTTTCTCCCATCCTATGTACAGTCCGAAGTTGGAGCCTATAAAAAATGCACTTAACCGGAGAATTCAAATTGAACCAAATTTTTCACATCATTCCATCCGGTATAATATCACAAATGTTTTTAATATCGACTGGGCCGAACATTTAATAAGCTCCACCATCGGCTTTCAAAATGAAAACAAATCGGAAATTGTTAGCCAGGTCACGTTTTATCCTCTGTCAACGGGAAATTACAGACACTTAGGTTGAAAAATTCAGCCAGGTCCTTTAAAACACCGATAACGGAACTTTACCGTAATATGGGGGCTATATCTAAACCAGGCATGCTTACCCATATACGGTACCGTAACTGAGTGCCGATGGGTAAACATATGCTCTCTTTTTATACCCTTCACCATACTGTGGTACAGGGTATTATGTCTTTGTGCATATGTTTGTAACAGGCAAAAGGAAACGAGATAGACCCATGATTCCTTTTGAGAATATGCATAGAATCACTTTTTAAGTCGATTTAAGCATGTCCGTCCGTCTGTCTGTCCATGTATTTTTGTGAGCAAAGTACATGTCGCATTTATGATCCGAATTGGATGAAATTTGGCACAGCTCATTTGTTTGGCCCAAGGACGAACCCTATTGAAATTGGGAAAAATCGGTTCAGATTTAGATATAGCTCCCATATATATATTCGTCCGATTTCATGTAAATGGTGCACCAAAGTGCATGAATTCGAAGTACTAAATTACAGTCAATTCGGTCGACAAATGCAGTCAGAATCACCAAAATACCAAAATTTTTTATGTGGGAGCTTTGCCTAAACGTGGACTTGACCTGCCTGCAGACAAAAGACGACTCTATTGGCGATCTATCTCAATTCGTTTAGACGGTAGAGTGATTACAACAGACAGACGAACATGCTTACATCGTCATAGAATTTTACGCTGATCTAGAATATATATACTTTATAGGGTCGGAAATGATTATTTCGATGCGTTACAAACGGAAAAACAAAACTAGTATAACCTCCATACTATGGTAGAGGGTATAAAAATTCTTCACTTCAACACTGGACAGTATTTCCGTAGACCCTACCAAACTATAGACTGAGGGTTTATCTATGTCGGCAACACTGACTGACACATTTTTACTTGTTCAATATTTGGTGTAGAATACATATATTTGTGCATATCCACATTTTAAATGTATGTAGAAACACACACATTTTCCCGTCAATTGACAAATAACTATTAGTTAGTTTCAAACCCAGGCTTTTTTAATTACAAATCATCGACCATAGCACATTCCGCACATGAGGACATTAATTTAAATGTTGTTAATTTATAATAAAGACAGGCGATGATCTGATGTAAAAATGCATTGATGGCAACGACCGACCACTCACTACATCGAAAAATCATCTACAGCTATGCGGCTATAGCGGGATATGGGATAATCATTTGGCATTGTTGGTACGTGCATCTACATACATATGTACATATATTTTTAAAATAAACAAATCAAACAGCAAATATAACATCAAAATATATGTATTGTTGTTGGTTGCATGCCACCAAAAACAAATGACAAATGAAACAAAATAAAAAATAAAAACAAAAATAAAATAAATAAAAATAAGTGACATGTTCTGCTCGATTTACAACACTTTTCCATGCCGCAACCAAAATAAACACAAAACCACCGATGCCGTTGTCAACGCTGCCACAAACATCGACAGCAGCAACATGAACAGCACCAGCGATTGAGGCACAGCCACAGCACACAGAGGCACTGCATCAGCCGACAACATTCAAAACACAAAAATCCATATAACGGACGAGGCAGGTTGGCAGTGTGTCGAACGGCAAAAATGTTGCCGCCGCCGTCCTTTCATTTGATTTGATTGTGAACGTCACAAAATTTCGTAGGCGAACAATCAACGAACGCCGAACAGTTGTTGACAATATTTTCTGTCACAACGAGATCCGAAACCACACAAAGAATGAAAAAAAAACAAAACCCGAAAATCAAACAGCGGCGGTATTCATCTCTGTGGATGTTTGAAACACTTTTTGTTATTGGAAGCGTTAAGGATCATAAATTTACAGCAATTTTTCAAATAAACAATAACAGTGAACTGAAGTCAGCGGAGTATCCACATCCATTTGCTTCACATCAAAGCTGGCTTTGATTTGTATCCTCCTTGAAACGGAAAAAAAACAATTGGGAGTGATGGAAGTGGCAAAAAAAAAAAACATTTTCTTTTTAAAGGGGAAAGTGAATTTGATTGAGAGTGTATTTCATTTTTCAATAAGGCAAACAAGGAGTTAAGTTTGATAGGGTTGAAAACTGTATTATATTCTATATTGAACGGAGGATGAGCACTGTGAGACAAAGAACAAGCCAATTGGATAAAAAAATGTATTCAAAATCCCCAACATAAAAAATAAGGGTACGGTTATATGGGAATATCCTGAAGGTGGATCGATATGGATAATTTTTAATAGGTGGGGAATCAAAAAATAACAAGGAAAAACTTTGTTAAAGTCGAAAAACTTTAAAATCTAAATCAGGAGGTGAACATTGGGAATATCAAAACTCGATCAGAACCTTTATATGGAGCTATGCATTCTAAATTGCTGCCAGGACAAAAGAAAATACCAAACTACAGGTAGTCAGGTTGGAATTGGTTGATAAGTTTGGCAACGAAAAAAAACATGGTTTCATATCGAAAATGTTCTGTGAAGAAGTCCAATACTATTAAATTACAGCAACTAATATACTAAAATGTAGTTACTTCGGTTGGAAAATCTGTCAAGAACATTCAAAATAATAAAGACGCTGGACTTTTATAGGGGTGTTATACCCAAAAATAATTTTTTTTTAACGATTTGCCAGCCAATACGAAAACAAAATATCAGTTTAGAACCAACTCGGTTGAAAAACGTGTGTGGAATCCTTAAAATAAAAAATAGGAGTTCATTAAGTGACAACAAATTGGGTCCAAAACGTGGACCAACGATGATAATTTTTGATATTTCCATAATAAAAAAATTTACATCCAATTCGGATAAAAACTGACCCAAAATTGGAACAATATTGATAATAGTTGGTAGGGTAAAAAATCACCTTACCAATGAAAATTTCAAATATAAAAACATTACTGCAAAATTTGAGTTAAAAACAGTGCTCAACGTGGCGGAGTTACTGTCACTGTACTGAAAAGTCAAAAAGTCGACTTTTCAAGATCGACTTTCGATTTTCTTTATAAATACTTGGTTTAACATCCCAAAGACCAAACTGCCCAAAAAAATACACATTCCAACTCGTTATTTTATCTATTAATAAAAATTTATATGAAAGAAATCAATTTTTTAGTAGATTTTGAAACAATTCGTAAAAGTCAAAAATAAATTTTGAAAGAAAGATCGAAAAGTCAATAGCAAAGATCGAAAAGTGTAAAAACCGACTTTTTGGTCAGAGACAAAAGTCTAAAAGCCGACTTTTGCGCTCGACTACGTATCCGTAATGGGGACTTGACCAATATTAATAATTTTTCTAAGAAAATTTACCATATGTCAAAATTCATCAAATTCGGAATATTGGAGGGTACTGTTGTATGGAAGCTATCCTTAAAGGCGTGTCGATGTGGATAATTTTTGGTAGGCAGTTTTTACATTTCCAGAAGAAGAGGGGAGCTATGATATATATATATATATATATATATATATATATAATAAGAAACAAAAATAATTCTGATGGCAGAATTCGTAAATTTCGAATACGAAGCGATTTAAATAATTTGGACTGTATACACAAATTAGTACTGTACACATTTTTGGCCTCTCTCTATATTGAAAAGCTCATAACTTTACCAAAAATTTGAATTTTTTAGATTTTTCTTTTTATATGTGTCGACCATAATCAGGCCTTGATGTATGAAATCCGAAGAATTTATATCTACTAGCTGCATATTAAATATAAACTCTACAACATTTTGTTGCCTGTGGGCAACATTGGGCCACAAAGGGTTAATAACCCATTACCACACATGGAGTTCCATTTATGGTCAAGGACAATACCAATAATTTTTGGTAATGATCAGATAAAAATTGTGGCATTAAGTGGACAGAGAACTTAATTTTTTGTGTTATTTTGAGCCGATCTATAGGCAACAAATATTAGCCGAACATCACAACACAACCCACGGTGAAGGGAATCTGGACATGTTATTAGAAGGGCGGTAGTGAATATTGTTAATATTCGGAAAATATGTCAGTGTAAGGCAGAGGTGCAAGAGGGTGCAAATATCACGAAATATTGCCAGGCTCGGAATAAACATCCGCAGAAAGTTAGAGTTTCGTGGTTGTTGTGTAGAGTAGAGTAACTTCGGGTAATGTGGACCACCATTTCCTTTTTTTGATATTGTGGGCGTAACAACGGTAAAAAATAAAAACAAATTGTTTTCACAACATAGTAGATTTGTTGGCTGAATATATTCCAGGTCAAATATTATTTATATTTGTCTATTAAAATGTTATTGCATTATATTTCATTATATTTCGCCGATTATAATTACTACTAAACGTATATTTTTGTTAAAGAAAACTAGAAAACCAAATAACTTCTTTATATTCGAGAAAAAACAAGTGTTTGACTATTTTGCAAAAATGTTCGAATATTGTGCTAAAAAATTTTCAAATCACACTTTTACAATCAGAGCTACATTTTCTACTACTAAATTTTCAACTTTGCAATTATTTATTAAAAACCATGTTTGATGTTTGTTTTCACTAATTAGGAAAACATTTATCAAGGCGGCATTGGCATATTTCAAGCATTTTCTTAGATATGGGGGGTGGTCCACATTTGACGCCTGGTCCACATGACCCGTTTTCAGTTTTTGTTTATTAACGTAAATCCAGTTTTTTCTGGAGTAATTTCGCACTGTTCGAGGTGTAACACGAATTCCAATGTTCAGGGTCCCATCTTCAACACGGAGGAAAAAAAAACGCCTCTCTAACATATGTCCCAAACATATTTTGCAGCAAACATAGATATGTTTGCAACAGTCCCAAACATAACATATGTGGGTCCCAAACATATTTATGCTTGCATCCAAACATATTTATGTTTGCATCCAAACATATTTATGCTTGCATCCAAACATATTTATGCTTGCATCCAAACATATTTATGTTTGCATCCAAACATATTTATGCTTGCATCCAAACATATTTATGCTTGCATCCAAACATATATATGCTTGCATCCAAACATAATGTTTGCATCCAAACATATAAATTTTTAGGTGTATTTGTATACTTACGCCATATATAAGGAAAAACAATTGTTAAGTTTTAAATAAATTCATATCTCATACATAGTTTATTTAATATATATATATATATATATATATATATGTGTTTTAATTATAAACATACATTTATATATATTAATATGATTATAAGTATCTATAAAGTTATATATATATATATATATATATATATATGTATATATAATTTCAAATATATATATATATATATATATATATATTTAGATATATTTCAATGTCTATTTATATTTGAATTTATATATTTACCTTTATATCTATATTAACATTTTGTTGGGTTGTCTTTCAGACATTCGTCAATTATGGCCTTTGAGATATTTACCATATCTTATTAAATCGTGCAAAACCTATATGAAAATAAAATATGTAAATATATTATTCAAAAAAATAATAAATGCAGTATTCTTACCTTCAATCTGCAACTCAATTTGAAATGTTGGTGTTGACACACACTGAAGAAGAATTTTTTTTCGAACTGGTCTTCTGAGAGGCTGTACAATTCTAAAAAAAAGAATATAACAAGCAAAAAGAACCAAAAAACGACTCATAGGCAAGTGTGAGCGAGAGGGGACGCGGCCGAAGAAACGCATGTGTTCTGTGTTTGTTGTTGTGACGATTTGTTTCACAACAAGCAGGCCCTTTTTTGCATGACGATGGAAACAAAGCACATAACACATGCGTTTCTTCGGCCGCGTCCCCTCACGCACCCACTTACTAGAGGACAGGCAATGTATTCTAGTTGTTGTTGTTGCGACCATTTTTAACAAGCAGGCTTTTTAGCATGGCGATGGAAAAAAATCGGTGCAACAACAACAAAACATAGAACACATATGTTTCTTCGGACGCTTACATATCATACACCCAAACTTACCATTTTTTTATTATTTATATTATACATAATTTATGTTATCCTTTTTTCATATTTAATTCATTTTTTTTCTTTCGTACACTTTATTTAACAATTAAGTTAACTTTATTTAACACTTCAATTTAACACTTATTTTTCTCTACGCATGAGAGATTTTTGTCAACCGAAATCGTGTAATGTGCTATAAAAGCTGAAGAATAAAACAAACAAAAAGAACCAAAAAAACTTGACTCGCAGGTACCATCATGCAAAAACGGGCCTGCTTGTGAAACAAATCGTCACAACAACAAAGCACAAAACACATGCGTTTCTTCGACCGCGTCCCCTCGCAGCAGCAACAACATAGAACTAAACACAAGCGTTTGCCCGCATACAGACCACCAAAGTACAACTACCCTCCCCTCGCCCCTTCTGCATCTCATAATGCACCATACACACAGAGAGAGAGCACTGTTGTTACGCTCTTCGAAAAATGCTCTCTCAAACTATAAAAAATATGTTCTAACATAAAAAATATGTTAGTACCCAAACATATTAAATAAAGATATGTTATAAAATGTTGCAAACAAATATATGTTTGGATCCAAACAAAATATGTTTGCATCCAAACATATATTTGTTTGCAACCAGTCCCAAACATAAATATGTTTGGATGCAAACATATTTCTAACATATATTTTTCTGCGTGAAGCTTAATATAAACTTGATATTCACCATCTTCGAACTTAAACTAAGTTTGAAAGAAATTTTACGATGTGGACCGTTTGTATGAATTTGGTTGCTCCCAGACGGACGGATATTTGTAAATCGAAAATTTTCTGAAATGGATTTGGTTCAAAGGAACATGGGGTCTAAAACAAATATTTCGATGAAGCACATCTTCGCCGTATCAAAATTTTATATACCTTATTAACCATAAGGCTGAGGGTATAAATTACGAGATAATTTGAGTGAATATGAAAGTTTTCTGTGAGGTGTGTGACTATAAAATGCGAATTCGAGCTGTGGACAGCTGCAGACAGCTAGGAAGAGCAAATGACATGCAAAATAATTGGCTTCTAGGATACATCTTTAGAACAATTTTTGATGACACCCTATAAACAAGTGGAGCATGGATCTTGGCAATATCGATGTAATAAAGTGCACTCCTCTGCAAGAAACATTATTAAAAGGACTATTGGAAATATTAAGAGTAGATTTTGATGTTAGCAAAGCAATGTCCTGCCTTTACAAACACACGCTGTTCTTGATGAAAGCACTCTTTTTATTTTATTTAATTTTACAAAAAAAGCTAATCTGGATACCGTTTTTTTAATTTTAAATTGAAGCATCCTTCTTAATTTGTATGTGCTCAGAAAAACAAGTAGAATCCCATTTTATTTTCGATCCACAAGGCTATATGTGATCGGATTACACTCCCAATATTTATTTGGGTATTCGGAATGGAACACACCACATTTGAACAAAATCGAAATGCAGCATATGAGGTATATGATCTACCATATTTTGAGTTAATTTTTTTAATAAAACAAAAAACCACCTGGTTATGTTCGTCGGTGGTGTTCATTCAAAAATTCTTTAAATAATTAGTACCTTTATATGGACAATGGTTATACTGAAAAATAAGCAGTATAAAGTATGTATTTACATACATTGACCGATATTGAATATTTCGTGGGGAGAAGACTTTTATGTACCAAGAACCTAGAATGTCCAATTACAACCTTCTCCGTTAAAAAATGCCGCTACAAATCTTGGAAAAACAAACCATGGAACTATGGGAACCGAATGACAATTTGAATATGCACTCCACCTTGTTGTGGATGGTATAATTTAATATGAACTAATTTCTGACATTCCTGTTGCCCATTAAGATTCCTGTGGCCATAGTAGACATTAAGATACATTTAATCCGAAGACTATGCTCCATATTTCATCCAACACGTCTCATGGATAGAATAAATATCATGAGTTCAAATAAATATAAAACTTACATTTCTTCATATTTCAATATTTCCTATAATTACGTTATTTTATATTCTTCTTAGCTGGAATTCCCCCTTCGCCACCTCGGCTACAATCTCAATTTGTTGTAATGAAAGCAATATCATCACCAAAATAACAGATGTCTTTTGGGTTGTGATTGTCAAAGTCCATTATTTTTATTTAATTTGATTTCTCTACTGTATTTCAGAATGCTTCCACCTTTTTTTCTTCCAACAATCAAAACCGTATCACAACCATTACTCAGCCGAAGACCAGAGGAAAATACGAGTATATGGCCATTGAATGTATACCCCAAAGGCGAAATGAGTTAAATTATAGCTCATAAAAAAACACTTGTGTTGGAAGAACAATTGGGCAAAAAAAGAAGAACTCATCATAGGTGATGAAGAAGTAGTACCAGCAGCCCTTAACCTAACAAATTCATATGGGTGTGTATGTGTGCCCGGATCACCCCTTTCAATTGCACATTCAATTGTCCTACCGTTGGGTTTGCGAATCACAGTTTTCACTCCCAATGGAGCCATAAAAATAAAAGGTATTTTTTAAACACCACGTTCTACGCACTGTTGTTGTTATTGTTTTTGTTGCCATTACTTAGTGGCGTGTAAGTACATACAATGATGATATTGACAATAAATTGGACACACACATACAAAAAAGGACAAGCGAACGCCTTTTTTACCCTTTTCTTGGGTATTTGTGCGTCTATGTCTCTTTCAAGCAATTTAGGCCAACTGCCACGATCCCGAAGGAAACAAAAAAGTAAGACCTCTCCTGTGGCTATGAGCATATATGTTTAATGTTTTCATTATTCCTGGTCGATATGCCAATTGGAAAGAATGAAAACATTTGTTCTTAAATATATTACCCAGATTGATGCACCACCAACTACCACTTCTACTGACCCTCACGCATACTATCACTTCGCTCAGTGAGTGTTATTGTTGTTAGCTATTATTGTAATTACATGGGCAATTGTTGTAATCTGTGTTCAGGATAAGTTATTTAAAATGTGTCATTAGGGCAAAAAATTGAACAATGTAGTTACAGCTATAACGACTTTATTAAAAAACCCCTCCACGTAATGGTGACAATGATGAATGTTCTTTTCGATATGTTCGCAAGTAGAATAAAAATTCACACATATGGGGGCCATGAAGATATTATTGTTCGTATATTTGTATATTAATAATGTAATTATGACCTTGCTCAAAATATGCAGACGTACTAGGTCTAATCAAATAGAACCATTAAGGTCTAATAAAAACTGTACGGTTTATTTATTTGTCAATTAAATAATAAAAAGGGCCGCAGAAGCACTTCTGAAATGCGCTTTTTGTTTTTTATTTTTATTTTATCTCCTCAAACGGAGACTTCCGGTATGAGAAGATGAAGAGTCAGCGGAGGCATGAGAACGGTTTGGGTTTTGGTCATGTAAATTTTGTCGACAACTGAAAAAGCTAGCCAAAATGGTTTACGCAGATAAAGAACAAAATTGACATATAAAAAAATTTGGTTGCGAGTCGGAAAAATTCTAAACCGAGATTTTAAGAGCGAAGTTCAAAGGTGCCCCCTCTCCACTACCATTAAATAATCCTATCACCAACTTTCAGAATTCCAACTCTATTGGTTCACCCAAAATTTAAGTTGAAAATAAAGAAAACAAGTGAAAAAGCGTTAAGTTCGGCCGGGCCGAACTTTGGATACCCTCCACCATAGATATACTGACAGGTACTTGAAAAAAATATAAGGAAAATACCAAAAATAGTACCTATACCCACATTTCTACAAACCGATTATGGTTCTAAACATTTGCCATCTTATTATTTCTTCCAAAATAGTTCAAGTTCGAACATGGGAAATATAGGTTCACTCTTTATGGTACCTCCCACACAGGGGCTAGCCATAAAAGCGGGTTACAGTTCATATATATGAATATATACAGTATTGTTCGAAACCTAAGCAACTTTTTCTTAGTAAGTAATACTGGTATTTTATTATCTTGTTAAAATGAAGTATGTAAAGTACTTATTTTATTAACTATTACATTATACAGTCGACTCCGCTTTACTGAAAGGGAAACATATTTGGATTTTTGAACTGAAAATAATTTCAGTTATCCGAACTCATCATAAGCGAAACATTTTTTACTTTTACGAATTTCAATAATCTCTATATTATAGCGAATATGTTCATGTTCACTGCTTATGGAAATTTTATTATGAACTGTAAAACTTATGAACTTGTAACGAAATCCATCGTCTGCCTGTTGCAATCGTAAGACCTATCTTAAATACAAAGTTTGATTTTAAGAACCTAAAATATCGGTCGATTTTAAGTCTTTTTAACAGCTGGCTAAGCTGTAATACCCAATATGAGGTTGTAAATGAGTATAATACTTCCTTGCAAAACTTGTCACCAGATCTCAATCCCATTGAGAACCTTTTCAGCATTTTAAAACGAAGGATTGGAACACGTCGCTTTAAAAACAGACAGGAACTAATGAACTGCTTAAAATCAGAGTGGGAAGCTATACCAACAACAATTCTAACAAATCTTGTAGAGTCAATGCCAAAAAGATGTGCGGCAGTGATAAAAATAAAGGGTATCATACGAAATATTGAAAGTTGCTTAGGTTTCGAACAGCTGCTTTGTGTGTTAATTTTGTTTTCATTTCTTTATTTTTTCCAAAGAAATATAATTTAAATTTGCTGTTATTTTCAGATTATAGACACATAGTATAATAGTAAATAAAATATATATTTTTTATAAATCAATTTAACGATATCTTATAAGACCATGACTACGTACTAAGAAAAAGTTGCTTAGGTTTCGAAGAATACTGTACATAAGATTAATTATCGAACCTTGTGTTCTAGTTTTTCTCATCTTCCGCAGATGAAATGATTACAACTGAGTCTTAGAAACAAACCTATTAAGAACTCAAAATATTAAATTACATTCAATTCGGTGGAAAAATACATTCAAAACCCCCTAAATACTGAAAATTAGGAGGTACCGTTATATGGGGGCTACCAGAAAAAGTGGACCTATATTCATAATTTTTTTGTGGAGACATTTAGTACCCAATAAGAACTCAATGTACCAAATTTCAGCGTATGCGGTACTGTTATATGGGAGCTATGCCTAAACGTGGACCGATATATCCCATCTTCGAACTTGACCTGCCTACAGACAAAAGACAAACCTATGCAAAATTTCAGCACCATATCTCAATTCCTTCAGAATATAGCGTGATTACAACAGACGGACGGACATGGCTAGATCGTCTTAGAATTTTACCCTGATCAAGAATATATGGGCAATATTGCCAATTTTTTAACATAGCTGAAGCGGAGGTTCACCCCTTTATAACTCGGGAACTACTTAAGTATATGAAAAAAAGTGAATAGTTTTGGGTTAATTGATCTGTCGTTGCAAACTGTTCATTATATTGACCTCCAAACTTTATTTTGGTGGAAGCTGTATCTACTTGAATGTAAAAAAATGTGTAAAAACAGGTTGAGGCGAACCAGTTTTTTTATGTTCTCTATCGATTTGTGACTAAGCCACTAATTTCACGGTCTTCGTGTCAAAGTAAAACCAAAAGCCAACAAAATGGGGACTACGCCCCTTATGTATCATTTTTCAAAATTTTAACTGTATCTACCTTTAAACGATGCTGACATTTTGAAGCTCGATTTTGAGTGTTTTTTTAATTTTACTTCTAGCTTTAATACGCAAACATGAATTTCTAAAAATCGATTATAAGATTAATGTAGTCGCGAATCTGCGTAATTTGATATGTATTTTGTGTATGTAGTATGCACAGCTTCAGAGTAATACTCATCCGAAGGTGCGAATTTTGTGCGATCAAATTTCTAAAAAACCTATTTTTCCGTCCAAATTTTTAGATCTGTCAACTGAATGATATGGGTACCCGCGATCAATAAAGTTTTTTACGTTTCGGATGATATAAAATCTTCTTCTTGAAAATCCATCTACTAGAACGGCGGGAACTGGCCTTCCAAAAACACGAAATTTGGCAAAAAATGTTTTTGAAAATATCGCGGATTTATTTGCGTTTTCTGTGTATCATTTCCGCTTCAATAAATGACCTCATACGGATTTTGATCTTTTTCGAAAAGAGAACTTTAAAAACTTCAGCCGAAAGAGAGATGTACGCAATTTATCTCAAAAATAGATTTTGCTGGCACATCCATGGTTCTTAATGGACCACATTGAAATCGGTATAGATCGATGTATTTTTTTAGGGTGCACACCGAAATCGGATGCGCGTTAATGGCATATGGAGATTTCGGAAATTATTCGCGTTTTACGATTTTTTGGGTACTTCAATGTAACGTGTGGCACATCTTAGCCGTCAAATGAAATTTCGCAAAATATATTTGGATTGGAAGATAAACTTCAGTACTTCCCGGAAACCGCATGCGCATCAAATGATTCTGAGAATTGCGCGATTTACACGCAATTTAAATTGTATATTTCATAATATTATTTTATTTTAAAATTTATTCCTATTTATATAATTCTAAGATTTATCGGAAGGGTCTTGATATAATCCGGAAGGCGTATACTTATACACAAAAAGTGATTATTATTATATATGTCAATTTTTCGGCGAAATTCGGGTAAAATAGCAAAATAACACCAACATTTTTTCTGAAATTTCTTGTATACAATTAAAAAAATAAATATAATGACATTATTTTTTTCGAACCAAAAACAAATATTTTTCCTCAATATCTTGTTTTGTTGTCGCTTTGATTTAGAAACCGCTACACGGACTTGTGTGATTTTGATATCATTTGATTCACCATGGTGTTTAGATTATGTAGATATTTTTAAATTAATTTTTAGGTGTGTGTATGTCATTAATATAAGGAAAATATTGATGTAATCTGCTAAATCTTTTTTATTTTTCTCATATTTCGCGAATATGTGCAACTTTATCGTGATTATTATAATATATTCATATTCTTATTTTACGGAGGAAGATATATATCAACGTTTTTGGTCAATATAATAAACGGCGTAATTTTAAGATTTTTTTCTTATACCCAAAATTAAAACCTCGATAACTTTTGCGCGCATCACCCAAAAATTGATCGCGAACGGTTTCGGAGTCAGAAAATTTTTCTCTATATGTGTACCAAAAATAATTGATGTGCCACAAAAACAAAAACGCTGATTTTTTGAAAATGGAATATTAAAAAATTGGCAATATTGCCCATATATACATATATATGGGCAATGTTGCCAATTTTTTAACATAGCTGAAGCGGAGGTTCACACCTTTATAACTCGGGAACTACTTAAGTATATGAAAAAAGTGAATAGTTTTGGGTTTATTGATCTGTCATTGCAAACTGTTCATGATATTGACCTCCAAACTTTATTTTGGTGGAAGCTGTGTCTACTTTAATGTAAAAAAATGTGTAAAAACACGTTGAGGCGAACCAGTTTTTTTATGTTCTCTATCGATTTGTGACTAAGCCACTCATTGCACGGTCTTCGTGTCAAAATAAAACTAGAAGCCAACAAAATGGGGACTTCGCCCCTTATGTATCATTTTTCAAAATTTTCATTGCATCTACCTTTAAATGATGCTGACATTTTGAAGCTCGATTTTTAGTGTTTTTTTAATTTTACTTCTAGCTTTAATACGCAAACAGGAATTTCTAAAAATCGATTATAAAATCATTGTATTCGCGAATCTGCGTAATTTAATATGTATTTTGTGTATGTAGTATGCACAGCTTCAGAGTAATACTCATCCGAAGGTGCGAATTTTGTGCGATCAAATTTCTAAAAGCCTATTTTTCGGGCTAAATTTTTAGATCTGTCAACTGAATGATATGGGTACCCGCGATCAATAAGGTTTTTTACGTTTCGGATGATATAAAATCTTCTTCGTGAAAATCCATCTACTAGAACGACGGGAACTGGCCTTCCAAAAACACGAAATTTGGCAAAAAATGTTTTTGAAAATATCGCGGATTTATTTGCGTTTTCTGTGTATCATTTCCGCTTCAATAAATGAGCTCATACGGATTTTGATCTTTTTCGAAAAAAGAACTTTAAAAACTTCGGCCGAAAGAGAGATGTACGCAATTTATCTCAAAAATAGATTTTGCTGGCACCTCCATGGTTCTTAATGGACCCCATTGAAATGGTATAGATCGATGTATTTTTTAGGGTGCACACCGAAATCGGATGCGCGTTAATGGCATATGGAGTTTACGGAAATTATTCGCGTTTTACGATTTTTTGGGTACTTCAATGTAACGTGCGGCACATCTTAACCGTCAAATGAGATTTCGCAAAATATACATGGATTGGAAGATAAACTTCAGTAATTCCTGGAAACCGCATGAGCATCAAATGATTTTGAGAATTACGCGATTTAGACACAATTTATCTCAAAAATAGTGTGAGCTGGCACATCCATGGTTCTTAATGGACCACATTGAAATCGGTATAGATCGATGTATTTTTTTAGGGTGCATACCGAAATCGGATGCGCGTTAATGGCATATGGAGTTTTCGGGAATTATTCGCGTTTTACGATTTTTTGGGTACTTCAATGTAACGTGTGGCACATCTTAGCCGTCAAATGAAATTTCGCAAAATATATATGGATTGGAAGATAAACTTCAGTACTTCCTGGAAACCGCATGCACATCAAATGATTTTGAGAATTACGCGATTTACACGCAATTTAAAATGTATATTTCATAATATTATTTTATTTTAAGATTTATTCCTATTTATAGAATTCTAAGATTTATCGGAAGGGTCTTGATATAATCCGCAAGGCGTATACTTATACACAAGAAGTGATTATTATTATATATGCCAATTTTTCGGCGAAATTCGGGTAAAATAGCAGAATAACCCCAACATTTTTTTCTGAAATTTCTTGTTTACAATTAAAAAAAAATAAATATGATGACATTATTTTTTCGAACCACAAACAAATATTTTTCCTCGATATCTTGTTTTGTTGTGGCTGTGATTTTGATATCATGTGATTCATCATGGTGTTTAGATTATGCAGATATTTTTAAATTAATTTTTAGGTGTGTTTATGTCATTAATATGATGAAAATATTGATATAATCTGCTATATTTTTTTATTTTTCTCATATTTCGCGAAGATGTGCAACTTTTACGCGATTATTATAATATATTCATATTCTTATTTTACGGAGGAAGATATATATCAACGTTTTTGGTCAATATAATAAACGTCGTAATTTTAAGATTTTTTTCTTATGCCCAAAATTAAAACCTCGATAACTTTTGCGCGCATCAACCAAAAATTTGATCGCGAACGGTTTTGGAGTCAGAACATTTTTCTCTATATGTGTACCAAAAATCATTGATGTGCCACAAAAACAAAAAAGCTGATTTTTTGAAAATGGAATATTAAAAAATTGGCAATATTGACCATATATACTTTATAGGGTCGGAAATGAATAGTTCGATGAGTTACAAACGGAATGACAAAATTAATATACCCTCCATACTATGGTGGAGGATATAAAAAAATACCAGTTAAGTGCGAATTTGCTAAACTAACTACATATTTCAATTCTACGCTCCAACAATATTCTTAATTCAAAATTGTTCGTATTCCAGTTCTATTGGATCACCTAAATCCAAATTGTATTAAATTCAGTACCATTTAGTTATTTTCCTACACATAAGTAGGGGAGAGAGGGGCACCTTTGAACACTTTTTGCTTTCAAGCCCCCCCCCCCAGGGGGGGCAGCTTTGAACAGGGGTTGGCATTTTTGAACGACATGGTTTTTTACAGTGTTTATGTTCAAATATGTATGTATTTTATTCATACATATCAGAAATGCATTAATTCATTAAAAAATATATAAAAAATGTTCAAAATTTAAAAAATTTAGATCAAAAGTTATTAAACATAAAATGACTTAAAAACAAAAATTAATATGGTGAAAAATACAGTTAATTTCGTAATCTTATTTGCCCATTTGAAATTTTGATAAATCGAAGCGAAAAGTTAAAAAATCCTATTTTTACCCGAGTTTAATGGGCATGTTCAAAGGTGCCCCACCCATGGCATTTTACGGAAATTTAAAATAACTTTTTTTGTAATAAATATATATGAAAGAAATTACATTACTTATGTTTGAAATGATTGTTGGAATGTAAAAAATTTGCTTGGCGAAGGAAAACAATCACAGAATTCTTCCTGCGCCCTTACAACCAAATGAATAAAAGTTTACAATGACACTGAGAAAACATGGTCACCCATGCACAATTTTTCGACAACTGAAAAATCAAGTCAAAGTGGTTTACGCATATAGAGAACAAGATTGCCATATACAAAAATGTGGTTGCGGGTCGGAAAAATATTAAACCAAGATTTTATGAGCGCTGTTCAAAGGTGCCCCCCTCTCCCCTACAAATTTCCAAAACAACCTACATATGCCAATCCTACAACCCAACAGTGATTCTGTTTCAAATCCAGGACTCCAGCTCTATCGTTTCAACTAAATCCAAACTGTATCAAATTTAGTAACCATTTAGTACTCAAAGGTACAATTTTTTAAAATCACACCCATACCCCAATCTTACAATGCAACAGCAATATTATATCTAAATTTCTGTGTTCCTGCTCTATTGGTTCACCCAAATCGAATTTGTACCAAATATAGCACAATTTAGTACACATTAGAACAAATTTCCAAAACAGCCTGCAGATCCCAATTCTACACTCCGACGGAAATGTACCAAATTAAAAATTTACCAAATTTAGTACGGTTTAGTACTTTTCAAACTTGATGCGCATTATAATTTTCAAGTTTTTAGGTCTATCCGTTTACATGCTACGAAATTGTACCAAATGTAGTCTATTTTAGTATTCTCGGATACTTGTAATTAAAATTTCCAAAAGTGACCATTTTTCCAAATTTAAGAGTTCTAGCTCTACATGTCCGCCAAATACAAACGGTATCACATTTAGTATCTTTCTTGTCTTTTTAGTACAAATTTCCAAAATCTGACACCTTTAGACTAAAAGTGACCCTCACCACAAATTTCAAGATTCTAAGTTCAGTCGATTTGTCTGAGCGTTGATGAATCGTTAAGTCAGTCAATTAATCAGCCAGTAAGTCAATCACTTTACTCTTTTATTAGTAATTGTAATTCGTATCAAAATATAGAATAAACCAACAAAAAATCTATCTTTTTTGCCTGCACGCTAGATCTGTGTTTTATCCTACTTGGAGCTGTGGACGAATTGTAGTTCATAGATTCCTTTTTCCAATTACTCTATCACAAAATCAACGTTCCCATCCCTGTCAGCCGTACAATTGAGTAATATTAGAAAACAACAATAACATAAAAATCTTACCTTGACGAAAAGCTCGTGTCCCATTGCCTTCTAAGCTCACGAGGCAATCAAGATCAAACGACGACGGCGGCAACTGCGACGAAAACGATTGTTCAACCGACGACCGATGATGCACGAAAAATGTAAACAAACGAAACTACAAAATTGTACAAACAATATGCACAGCCTAATTTTTTTCACAACATTTTATATTGACAAATAATTATATTTTCAATAATTTGACAACAAATTCAATTAAAATACTTCAATCAAACACTTTTCACTTTGACAATAACTTTTGTTTGATTCACAAGCAGTAATTGAAACATTGAAGAAACGAACACAGATCATAGATGGGTGGGCAACTTGCGAATAAAAAGCTATGCACAAAACTAAAAACGCGATAAAATTAACAGCCTTAATAACAATATCGGATTTACTGAATTGATTTTAAGTAATTACAAAAAATTACAGATGATGAATCATTAAATTATTACCGAAATTACTCGCAAAATACTCGACAAACTACTCGCGCCCGGCTTCAATGAAAACACAAAACAACTGAAGAGAACATATTTGTAGGGTTGCCCTAATCAATGTAATTAGATCAAAAATGTGATGGTGGATTGACTTAATTCAGTTATTTAGTTTTGGGGATTAAAGGGGTAAATAGTTAATATTTATTTTAAATACTGAAAGAGTGATGGTAAATTTCAATAAATATTTAATAATTACCCTTAGAGCCCCGAAATTTTTTCCGTAATGATAGGACACTTTGCTATTCACAGATTTAATGCAACTATCCTAGATAGGATATGGAAAGGAAATCCAAAGATTACATATCTACCTGCTGTGGGCAACATTGGGCCATAAAGGGTTAAATAACAAGTAAAAACATTGTATTTTCGACAGATACATACAGTATGTCATGAATGACTTTACACATGGATAATTATTTATAATAAATAGAAGCATAAAATAACGCGACTGAAGCTAGAATTTGGGGCGAAGGTCCCTCTTAGTTCGTGTCAGATTTGGAAATTCGTACTAGAGCGGTACGAGAAGTACTAACTATGGTACCATTTGAATTTGGCGAGCCGGTAAAGATAAAACTCTACAATTTGGAATCACTGATGGAGTGTAGGTTGAATGTATCGAACAGATTTTTGGAAATTCTAAACTAAATACTTATGTCTACTATATAATACTAAATTTGGGACAATTTGGATTTGGGTGAAACGATAGAGCTGAAATCCTGCTTATTGGAATTAAGATTACATTTGGAGTGTAGAATTGAGGTATGTAAGTAGATTTAGAAATGTCTACTAATGTGTACTAAGTGGTACTAAATTTGGATTTGGGTGAATCGATAGGATTGGAATCAAAATACAAAATAGAACTAAATTTGATACAATTTGGATATAGTATTGAGGTATGTAGGAAGTTTCGGAAATTTTTACACATGTGTACCAAAGGTACTAAATTTGTTACAATTTGTATTTTGGGTGAACACTGAAATTTGGACTTAAGATTACTTTTGGGGTGCAGGATTGGGGTATGTAAGATGTTTTGGAAATTCGTACCTATGTGTACCGATAGATCTGAAATCATAAAACTTAGAATTAAGATTACTGAAGACTAGGATTGGGGTGTATAGAAAATTTTGAAAATACGTACAATTTTGGTGATAAGATTTTTATAGGATTGTATGACGCAGATAGTTATGGGTTTTTTTAATGCATACTAAATTGTACTAAATTTGATACAATTTGGATTTAAGTGAACCAATCGAGCTGGAATCTTAAAATTGGGAAAATACATTGTACACATCCAAATACATTGTACACATCTTAAAGAACTTGACCAAGAATTCATGTTACAACATTAAAGACGCCATCGAGATGAGAATAAGACTAAATGATTTATCAATAGAAGAAGACGAGATTTTACTATCATTTGACGTTATCTCACTATTCCCCAGCATACCTATAAATTTAGCATTGAAGACTATTACGGAAAAATGGGACATAATAAAAGAATATACAAATATACAAAAGGACCTTTTCATAGAAATACTAACTCTTTGTATAAAATATTCAAGATATTTCATTTATGATGACAAGGTGTATGAACAGAGAAAAGGACTACCGATGGGATCTCCAGCGTCACCGATTATTGCAGACATAGTAATGGAGGAGTTATTGGACGCTACAATGGAGAAATTGACACACAAACCAAAAGTGCTTACCAAATATGTGGACGATATATTCTGCATTGTAAAAAGAACGGAAATAGACAACACTTTAAACATCCTCAACTCATTTGATAAACATGTACAATTTACACACGAAATAGAAGAAAATCAAAAATTACCATATCTTGACGCAATGATAATTCGACAAGGCCAAAAATTAACAATAGATTGGTACCAAAAACCCACCGCATCTGGACGATTAATAAATTTCTATTCAAAACACACCAGACGCATAAAAATAAATACGGCCACAAACTTTATAAACAGAGTATTAAACATAAGCGACGAACAATTTCACCAAGCAAATGAAGAAAAGATACGATACATATTAATAAAAAATGATTTCCCATTAAAAACAATTGACGAACTACTAAAATCCTGAAAATCGAAAAATAAAACCAAAATTTAAAAAGAAGAAAAATCGTACAAGCCAATGACATATATACCAGGACTTTCCGAGAGATTGAGCAATTCAAATATCTATGACAAACACAATTATCAACTAGCCCTAAAATCTAAAAATAGTATCAATAGCCTATTCAGCAAGACAAAATCGAAAATAAAAAAGAAGACAAGTGCAATGTAGTATATAAGATAAAATGTAACGGGGACAAAACCAACTTATGCCAAAAGGTGTATGTTGGTACAACAAAAACCAAACTAAAGACAAGACTTTCTGGGCATAAGTCGGATCAAAATGCAGACAAGCCATTAGAACAAAAGACGGCTCTTGCAGCACATTGCACAATGACGGGGCATACGCCAAATTTCAAAGACGTTGATATTTTGACACAGGAAAACAATTATAAACGACGATTTACTTTAGAAATGCTTAATATAATAAATGTACCGCAAGAGAAGAGAATGAATTACAAGACTGACACGGACCACTGTGCACATATGTATAGAAATTTAGTTCATAAGCACAGACGA
Source organism: Musca vetustissima (assembly GCF_032173495.1). NCBI lineage: Eukaryota > Metazoa > Arthropoda > Insecta > Diptera > Muscidae > Musca > Musca vetustissima. Next base: position 12,882 of record NW_026877185.1, on the reverse strand, counting down.
ATTAAAGTTTAGTTTAGCATAGACGGTGTAACATACCTGTAGCTTCTCTCATAACGTAATATTTGTGTTATATTATTCTGTGAAAACCTTATTAGTTAGTTAGTTAGTTAGTTTGAAAAGAGGGGTGGTTTCAAAGAACCACCACATGTCCATTATGGGACATACACTTAAGCCATAGGAGGCCTGTTGTGCGCTCTAGGAAGGAAAAGTATTTAGATTTGAATTATTCTTATAGTTTTTGTTTGGTCTCCCTATTCTTCTAGGAATTCTGTGTTTTTACAGAAGTCCTTTAGTATTTTCCATTCACACCCCCTTAGGTCATTTAGTTCAGGAATAGTATCGTTTTTCAAGAATTGGGTTCGGATGAATGCAAAAGCTGGGCAGTGGCATAGGAAATGTTCCAACGTTTCGTTGTCTTCCCCACACGCTCTGCACCTGCTGCTTCCCGAACACCCAATCTTGTGTAAATGTGACTGCAGGTTAAGGTGTCCTGTAAGAATGCCTATCAGTCTGCTTAGTTCTTTCTTGTTTAGCGTAAGTATTTGCTTAGTCTTATCCTCATTTGGGTCTCCCCATAAGATTTTTGTGTTTTTTCCAGTCCTCTCGTTATTCCAGAGTGTTTTGTGCGCCTCTTCCGCCCATGACCTCATTTCTAGACGTGAAGCGCTGAAAGGTTTTGCACTGTTCACATCTATGTTGATTAGGTCTGTAGCACGTCTGGCGAGTTGGTTGGCTATCTCGTTTCCTATAACTCCTGAGTGACCCGGTACCCATATTATACGTACAAGACCGTGTCGTGAGAAGTTATTTATTGTTTTTATACATTCCAATACGGTTTTAGATGTAACTGTCTTGGATGTTATTGCTTTAATAGCATGTTTACTATCTGTCATGATGTTTATGTTATTATGCCCAGAGTTAGAGCTTAACCATCTTAGACACTCCGTTATAGCTTGAACCTCCGCCTGTAGGATCGTGTTGTGATCCGGCAGGCGAAGTGAGATTTCAGTCCCCGGTTCTTCAATAAAGAGTCCCAGTCCCGTCTTCCCCGCTAGCCGGGAGCCATCCGTGTAACAACAATTCCCCGGAGGCATATGAGCTAGTGTTCCGCTGTTCCATGAGTCTCTGTCCGGTATCATGATTTCACACAATGTGATTGCTCTTGTTTCAGGTATTCGATCTGACTCAAAGTGGTTAATTGAGTGTCCGATCGTAGCCTGTACTATGTTTTCGTGCGGTGTGTGGTGTCCGTTGTCGATCCACTCGTTCATGGCTTTAAGTCTTAAAGCTGCGATGGCCGCTTCGTATTTTATTTGGATGTCAACTGGGTGTATATACAATATAGTTTCCAGTGCCCTGGTTGGTGTTGTCCGCATTGCCCCGCATATGCCTAGACAACAAGTTCTTTGGACTTTCTGTAATGTTTTTACATTACATTTTTTGTCCATTGCTGTCCACCAGACTACAGACGCGTAAGTTAGAATTGGCCTAATAACGCTCTTGTAGATCCAGTGTACCATCTTTGGGTTGAATCCCCATTTAGAGCCCGCGGCTCTTCTACAGAAAGACCAGCATCTATGGGCCTTTTCGACCCGTTGATGTATATGGTCTTTCCATCTAAGTTTTCTATCTAGGATGACACCTAGATATTTGACTTTATTTGATATTGCTATCACTTTGTTTTGAAAGATTGGTTCTTCATACTGTCCTATTTTTGTCTTCCTAGTGAAGAGACATATTTCCGTTTTGTCCGGATTTACGTTTAGACCTCTCGGCTTTGCCCAATTAAACGCTATGTTTAACGCCGTTTCAGCCTTCCTGCATAGTAAGTTAGGGTTCCTTCCCCTTAGAAGTATTATAACGTCGTCTGCATAACAGACTGGTTCAAAACCATCTTCGGTTAAGTTCCTTAAGAGACTACTGATAGTGGTGACCCACAGGAGTGGTGACAGTATCCCTCCTTGCGGTGTCCCTTGTCCTACTTTGTCCCTGATAGTTATGTCTTGTAGGCTACAGTTTATCCATCTATTCCTTAGCATATGGTTGACCCAGTCTATAATTTCCTGGTCAACACTAAAGGCTTCTAAGGATTGGATAAGTGTTTCGGTGCTGACATTATTAAAGGCTCCTTCGATGTCAATGCAGACTGCTAAAGTGTACATTTTCTTATCGAAAGTTCCTTCGATGTGGTGTACTACCTCATGTAGAGCGGTTTCCACTGATCTCCCCTTTACGTACGCATGTTGTTTATATTTCAGCGTGTCATTGGGGATGCTGCTCTTTATCATGGTGTCGATTGTTCGTTCCATGGTTTTGAGTAGAAATGAAGTAAGGCTAATTGGCCTATAGGCTTTTGGTGCTGCGTAATTTGCCTTGCCTGGCTTGGGTATGAAGACTACCCTGGCTTCCTGCCAAGCTTTTGGTGTGTACGCAAACCTTATACATGCATTAAAGAGTGCCGCTAGATGTGGTGATATATAGTCGATCCCTTTTTGTAAAAGAGCAGGGAAGACGTTGTCTGGCCCTGCCGCTTTGTATGGTGAGAAGCTCTTTATAGCATCTCGTACCATTGATTCATCAATCTTAGGTTCCACAGATCTTGCTTCCCTTGCTACCGTAGCGTCATCACTTATGGATGGGTTCGGTGGGAAGTGATCGTTCATCAGAAGCCTTATTGTTTCTTCAATTGTTTCTATCCTGTTGCCCTCACTGTCTACCATCGTTTCGGCTTGAGTGTGGGTTTTTGACAGAAACTTTTTTATTTTTGACACGTCGTTTACGCTATCGACCTGTTCACAGAAGGTTTTCCAGGAGTTGCGTTTGGCGGTTCTTGTCATTTTGTTGTATTCTTTCTGCTTATCGTGGAAGTTGTCCCAGTATACTGTAGATTTCTTGCGTCGTGCTCTATTGTAAAGTTTCCGGACCTCTTTTCCTTTATTTCGAATCTCCCCTGTCATCCAGGGTTTTTCGAAGGCAGATTTCCTTTCTCGAAGAGGACAACTTTCTTCGAAGGACTTTACTATTGCTTCCGCTAAGTTATTGACATTTTTGTCTATATCGTCAGTGCTTAGGCTTTCATAGTTATGTTGCCCTAGCCTTTCTTTGAGTAATTTTCCGAATTTTATCCAGTTTGTTTTGGACTTGTTTCGAAAATATATGGGTTTCGGCGGTGGCCGTAGGATTTTAAACCTAATATATCTGTGGTCCGAGAAGGAATATTCATGTGAGACTCTCCATTCTTGTACCTCGTCTATTAGGTTCGCTGAACATATTGTTATGTCTAATACTTCTTCTCTAATTCTATTAACGAAGGTAGGTTCGTTGCCTATGTTAAGAGTAATTAGGTCGTTAGTATTAAGATAGTCTAAGAGGGTTTCACCCCTTTTGTTAGTATTAGTACTACCCCATGCAATGTGGTGTGAGTTAGCATCGCTACCAATCAGTACTTCGTTACCTGTTTCTTTTGCTCTTCTCACCAGTCGTTGCAGCTCCGCCGTTGGTGGTGGTATCGGCGAGTCAAATGGAAGGTAAACTGATGCCAGGTAAATGTTCCCATTCCCGTGCTTCAGTATGGTTGCATCCGGTGTTGACAACTCTGGAGAGAATAAAAAGCATAAATTTTTGTGACATATTATACAGGTTCTTGGTCGGGAACCTGTATTTGCATAGAATAATTGGTAATTTATGTGGTTTAATCCAGAGACCTTGTTATTAACAGTCCATGGTTCCTGGATTAGACCGATGTGTATATTACCTTTAACTAGTTTTTCCATCAGAGCCGTTGTTGCCGTCTCACTCCGATGGAGTTTTTTTTGGATGACTTCAATCATTTTTCATCCAAAAGGCGATCTTCCTGGGAGTCAGATATCTTCTCCTCGACTCCCTCGCCGTTTTTGTTGGGTTTTTCTCCCTCGCTGGTCTTTTTGGCTTCTTCTTCTCCGATCCTCGCCTTCCCGATCTTGAAGTAGACAGCGTTTGACACATAGTGGGCTTTGCCTTTAGTCTTGGCCAGACTTGCCATTGAAGACCTGTCCAAGCCTAACACAAGGAGGGTCCCATCTTTGTTCTCCTCCCTGTGGAAGACTTCCCATTTCTTCACCAACAGTGTCTTGTTTTGCAGACCAAAGACTTCAAGCATGTCCTCTGTCGAGAAGTCGCTGCCCCAACCTCTAACGAAGACCGTAGCTTTTTGTAGGTGAGGGATGTCTCTTTTCCTCACAAGCTTTAATTTTATTGCCTCGTCCGTGGTGGCAATACTTGCTACTAAATTCTTGAGGACCTCTATGCTCTTTGAGGACTCGAACTCCAGCATTAAGAAATCCCCTTTGAATTCGCAGCTGTTTAGATCTATGGGCTCTCCTCCTTGCCGCAGGTGCTCCATGATCTTTTTGTTGACCGCATTCATCACCTCATCGTGCGTCTCCTTTTTTAGTTTACCGGATGCGCTACGTTCGTCGATTACTGCATAGCAGAGCTCGTCCCTGTAACGCTTTCTGGCAACCTTTGCATAAGATGGCGGCTCCTTACCGATTGTTGCTACTGCCTTCCTCTTACGAGAAGGCCGGGCGTTCCTTTTGGAATTCCCAGTCTTCTCGGAAGATTTCGGTGTAGCGCCCGTCAACTCGATATTAGAGCCAGCTTCGCCACCCTCACTCGATGGATTCTGTGGACAGCCTCCTTGACTAGGGGTCGTGCTTAGCCTTCTCTTGCTATCGGTCGACGTGAAGCTCTTTTTCTTCTTTGCAGGTTTGGCATTGGTCTGCTCCTCTGGAGACCTAATCCTCTTCGCCGCTTCCGAGGAAGTGGAGGGAAGGTCAGGCTTGTCCTTCAGGGCATCCCGTTCCTGCTTGATTTTGTTCCTCCGGTTCATCCTGGCCAGTTTTCGCCTTTGTGCCCCAGATAACTGCTTTCTTTTTGTTGTGACCTTAGCAATGTCCTTGCTCACTTCTTCCACCATCCTATCGGCCTCTTCTCTCTTCCGGCATTCTAGGACGGTTATATCGGTCTTACCTTCTTGGTCAGACCCGGAGTTAGAATTCGAGTCCCCACCCGCCTCTGAAGGCTGGGTCAGGCTTTCGCCTCCTCGGTGGTGACTGAAGTCTACCTTATTTGTGCCTGCTGGCTGAGTGCTTGTAGCAATACCCTCGACTACAGATGCCAAAGCTCCCACATCTGTAGGAGATTTTTGCTCACGATCGCTGGATGACGACGGGGCGTGACTCCCAAATTGCAAGCGTATATATCATTACGCAGACGTACTAATAAGAATTACAACATTGATTCTTTGATTACATGCACCAAAAAGTTTTTTCAGTATGTAGGTAAATTTCACATTTTGAAGGCAAAATTTGAGATTTTATTACTTTGACATGGTAGTTGATTTTGAGGAAACTACTTGAGTTACAACCAAATTGCAAGCGTATATATCATTACGCAGACGTACTAATAAGAATTACAACATTGATTCTTTGATTACATGCACCAAAAAGTTTTTTCAGTATGTAAAATACATACATGCAATACATACCGAAAAAAGTTTTTTCGGTATGTATTGCAAGCGTATATATCATTACGCAGACGTACTTATAAGAATTACAACATTGATTCTTTGATTACATGCACCAAAAAGTTTTTTCAGTATGTAGGTAAATTTCACATTTTGAAGGCAACATTTGACATGGTAGTTGACGTACTAAAGAGAATTGCAACATTGATTCTTTGATTACATGCACCAAAAAGTTTTTTCGGTATGTAGGTAAATTTCACATTCTGAAGCAAAATTTCAGATTTTCTTACTTTGACATGGTAGTTGATTTTGAGAAAACGGGTTGAGTAACAAACAAACTACAAGCGCATATAGCATTACGCAGACGTACTAATAACAATTACAACATTGATTCTTTGATTACATGCACCAAAAAGTTTTTTCAGTATGTAGGTAAATTTCACATTTTGAAGGCAAAATTTGAGATTTTCTTACTTTGACATGGTAGTTGATTTTGAGGAAACTACTTGAGTTACAACCAAATTGCAAGCGTATATATCATTACGCAGACGTACCTATAAGAATTACAACATTGATTCTTTGATTACATGCACCGTATATATCATTACGCAGACGTACTAATAAGAATTACAACATTGATTCTTTGATTACATGCACCAAAAAGTTTTTTCAGTATGTAGGTAAATTTCACATTTTGAAGGCAAAATTTGAGATTTTCTTACTTTGACATGGTAGTTGATTTTGAGAAAACTACTTGAGTTACAACCAAATTGCAAGCGTATATATCATTACGCAGACGTACTAATAAGAATTACAACATTGATTCTTTGATTACATGCACCAAAAAGTTTTTTCAGTATGTAGGTAAATTTCACATTTTGAAGGCAAAATTTGAGATTTTCTTACTTTGACATGGTAGTTGATTTTGAGAAAACTGGTTTAGTTACCACCAAATTGCAAGCGTATATATCATTACGCAGACGTACTAATAAGAATTACAACATTGATTCTTTGATTACATGCACCAAAAAGTTTTTTCAGTATGTAGGTAAATTTCACATTTTGAAGGCAAAATTTGAGATTTTATTACTTTGACATGGTAGTTGATTTTGAGGAAACTACTTGAGTTACAACCAAATTGCAAGCGTATATATCATTACGCAGACGTACTAATAAGAATTACAACATTGATTCTTTGATTACATGCACCAAAAAGTTTTTTCAGTATGTAGGTAAATTTCACATTTTGAAGGCAAAATTTGAGATTTTCTTACTTTGACATGGTAGTTGATTTTGAGAAAACTGGTTGAGTTACAACCAAATTGCAAGCGTATATATCATTACGCAGACGTACTAATAAGAATTACAACATTGATTCTTTGATTACATGCACCAAAAAGTTTTTTCAGTATGTAGGTAAATTTCACATTTTGAAGGCAAAATTTGAGATTTTCTTACTTTGACATGGTAGTTGATTTTGAGAAAACTGGTTGAGTTACAACCAAATTGCAAGCGTATATATCATTACGCAGACGTACTAATAAGAATTGATTCTTTGATTACATGCACCAAAAAGTTTTTTCAGTATGTAGGTAAATTTCACATTTTGAAGGCAAAATTTGAGATTTTCTTACTTTGACATGGTAGTTGATTTTGAGAAAACTACTTGAGTTACAACCAAATTGCAAGCGTATATATCATTACGCAGACGTACTAATAAGAATTACAACATTGATTCTTTGATTACATGCACCAAAAAGTTTTTTCAGTATGTAGGTAAATTTCACATTTTGAAGGCAAAATTTGAGATTTTCTTACTTTGACATGGTAGTTGATTTTGAGGAAACTACTTGAGTTACAACCAAATTGCAAGCGTATATATCATTACGCAGACGTACTAATAAGAATTACAACATTGATTCTTTGATTACATGCACCAAAAAGTTTTTTCAGTATGTAGGTAAATTTCACATTTTGAAGGCAAAATTTGAGATTTTCTTACTTTGACATGGTAGTTGATTTTGAGAAAACGGGTTGAGTTACAACCAAATTGCAAGCGTATATATCATTACGCAGACGTACTAATAAGAATTACAACATTGATTCTTTGATTACATGCACCAAAAAGTTTTTTCAGTATGTAGGTAAATTTCACATTTTGAAGGCAAAATTTGAGATTTTATTACTTTGACATGGTAGTTGATTTTGAGAAAACTTGTTGAGTTACAACCAAATTGCAAGCGTATATATCATTACGCAGACGTACTAATAAGAATTACAACATTGATTCTTTGATTACATGCACCAAAAAGTTTTTTCAGTATGTAGGTAAATTTCACATTTTGAAGGCAAAATTTGAGATTTTCTTACTTTGACATGGTAGTTAGTTGATTTTGAGAAAACTGGTTGAGTTACAACCAAACTGCAAGCGCATATAGCATTACGCAGACGTACTAATAAGAATTACAACATTGATTCTTTGATTACATGCACCAAAAAGTTTTTTCAGTATGTAGGTAAATTTCACATTTTGAAGGCAAAATTTGAGATTTTCTTACTTTGACATGGTAGTTGATAGTTGAAAATTGCAAGCGTATTATCATTACTTTACACATGGTAGTTGATTTTGAGGAAAATTTGAGATTTTCTTACTTTGACATGGTAGTTGAGTTACAACCACCAAATTGCAAGCGTATATATCATTACGCAGACGTACTAATAAGAATTACAACATTGATTCTTTGATTACATGCACCAAAAAGTTTTTTCAGTATGTAGGTAAATTTCACATTTTGAAGGCAAAATTTGAGATTTTCTTACTTTGACATGGTAGTTGATTTTGAGAAAACTACTTGAGTTACAACCAAATTGCAAGCGTATATATCATTACGCAGACGTACTAATAAGAATTACAACATTGATTCTTTGATTACATGCACCAAAAAGTTTTTTCAGTATGTAGGTAAATTTCACATTTTGAAGGCAAAATTTGAGATTTTCTTACTTTGACATGGTAGTTGATTTTGAGAAAACTACTTGAGTTACAACCAAATTGCAAGCGTATATATCATTACGCAGACGTACTAATAAGAATTACAACATTGATTCTTTGATTACATGCACCAAAAAGTTTTTTCAGTATGTAGGTAAATTTCACATTTTGAAGGCAAAATTTGAGATTTTATTACTTTGACATGGTAGTTGATTTTGAGGAAACTACTTGAGTTACAACCAAATTGCAAGCGTATATATCATTACGCAGACGTACTAATAAGAATTACAACATTGATTCTTTGATTACATGCACCAAAAAGTTTTTTCAGTATGTAGGTAAATTTCACATTTTGAAGGCAAAATTTGAGATTTTCTTACTTTGACATGTTAGTTGATTTTGAGAAAACTGGTTGGGTTACTACCAAATTGCAAGCGTATATATCATTACGCAGACGTACTAATAAGAATTACAACATTGATTCTTTGATTACATGCACCAAAAAGTTTTTTCAGTATGTAGGTAAATTTCACATTTTGAAGGCAAAATTTGAGATTTTATTACTATGACATGGTGGATGATTTTGAGGAAACTACTTGAGTTACAACCAAATTGCAAGCGTTGTCGTTTTCCTTTATTTTCAATCTTGACTAGGACCGTAGGAAGCAATGTGGCTACGTTCTGATTCAATATTGCAGTAAGTGAGGTATACGTCGATACGGCGGGTGTCAAGTTTGAATTTCGACCTGATATTCTTGGACTGGGAGATCGGCGTGTCTCTTGCTTGGCTGGTAATTTTTTCGAAGATCCTTCGACAAGTGGAAATATACCTCGTTTCGGTATAGATGTGGGTAACGGTTGAATTCGAGAGTGAGTATGGAGGAGGGAATGGTGTTGTTTTCCACAGTACTTGCAGCCCGTCGTGGTGAAACAGGACCCTTGAGAATGAGAATGCGCCAAGCAATTAACACAGTATCCAAACTTTCTTACGACGTGCATGCGGCCAATCGTATTGAGATCATGAAAATGACGGCACGACTTCAGAGCGTGATTTTGCCGACAGACTCTACAAGCAAAACTATGTCTAGTAGATATTGACTTCAGGCCATTGATGGATTTCATGTCTAGTAGATATTGACTTCAGGCCATTGATGGATTTCAAATGGAAATAATAGAAAGGAATATTAAAGGGAGGATAGGAAGTTGGAGGTTGGTCATGTATGTTGCTACTTTTCCGAAAGAATAACCAGTTTTGTTATTGGTCGAGTTACCGTCCCTTTTTGTGTCTGGATATCCGCAACTTGAACTCGACTGTCGACTCCTGGATATACTTTGGAAACACTCCCGAATCGCCAACAGTTCGGTGGAAGATTTTCATCGCGGATGACGACCAGCATGTCCTTTGCGACATTTATTTCGGGCGTTTTCCATTTATGTCTCTTTTGCAACTCCTTTAGGTATTCATTTTTCCACCGAGTACAAAAATGCTGGTGAATTGCCTTTAGTCTCTGCCAGCGTTTTCTTATGGAAATTGGCTCTTCACGGATCTCCAGATCTAGTGGTGTTAATATAGCCGCACCAATTAAGAAATGGCCCGGCGTCAGTGCCGCCAGATCTGATGGACTTGCTGACATTGGAGAAAGCGGTCTGGAATTGAGACAGGCTTCAATTTTGGATAATAAAGTTTGGAATTCTTCGAATGTATATTTATTGAAGCCAGCACATTTCTTAAAGTGCTGCTTAAAACTTTTCACTCCCGCTTCCCATAGACCGCCCATGTGAGGGGCCCCTGGTGGTATGAAGTGCCATGTAATGCATTGATGGGAGTAGTTGGAGAGCAGCGCAGCATGCGAATTTTGGATGAATTCTTTAGCAAGGATACGGGAAGCCCCAACGAATGTGGTGCCATTATCGGAATGTAAGTGGAGTGGACATCCGCGCCTGGAAACGAACCGACCGAAGGCTGCTAAGAATGTCGTAGCTGATAGATCGGATGTTGCCTCAAGATGAATCGCCTTCGTGGAGAAGCATACAAAGACACAAACATACCCTTTTGTCATTCGGCAGCATCGTCCAGCGTAACTTTTGATGTCGAATGGGCCTGCAAAGTCGAGTCCTGTATGAGTGAAGGGCCTTGAATATGTACATCTTTCCGGGGGTAGTACCGCCATTAGTTGTCGTTGACATTTACGTTTATATAAGATACAAGGCTTGCATTTATGGATTATTGATTTGATTAAATTTTGGACCTTTGGAATCCAGTACTGACATCGAACTAAACGGAGAAGTAGCTGGTTTCCGCCATGGAGGCTTATTTTATGGACAAATGAGACGAAGAGCTTTGAATATGCGCAGTTATATGGGACTATGATCGGATGTTTTTCGTCATAGGAGATGCTAGGAGCAGCTTCCAATCGTCCACTTGCCCGCAGAATCCCATCAGCGTCCATGAACGGGTTCAGATTCAGTAACGAACTTTTTCGAGGAATGGATTTTCCGGAAGAAAGCGCTAAGTATTCGTTTGGATAGGCTACTTTCTGCGCAATGCACACTAATCGCTTGCGAACAAGTGTTATTTCTGATGACGTTATGGTTTGAGTTCTTTCTCGCCTATAGACAGTTTTCGAAGTGGGATGTACCGTTCTAATGAATCGATATACATATGCCATAACTCGCCAGGCCTTAGAGTAGCAGGAAAAGTTTACCAAAGCATCCGTGTAATTCTCGAAGTAGGAAAAATACATCTGTATTGGTTTTCTCTCCAGTTCGAGTTCATTGTCGATGATTGGAGATGACTTGGGCCAGTTTTCTGTTGGAACAGATAACCAAGATGGTCCCTTCCACCACAAGGTACTGTAGGCCAACTCTTGGGGGTACATTCCTCTGCTAGCTAAATCAGCTGGATTGTGCTTAGAGTCGACGTGGAACCATCGGGATGGATCCACGGTTTGAACTATTTTGGAGACTCTGTTTGCCACAAAGACATTCCAACAACATGGTGGCTTCGCCAACCAAGACAAAACTATTGTTGAGTCTGTCCAACAAAACACAGAGTAATCTGGGATCTCGAGTTGTGGAAGAATACTATCTATCATCTCCGCTAGCAGCACAGCACCACACAATTCTAATCTTGGAATGGAAAGGGTCTTAATGGGAGAAACTTTAGTCTTTGAGGATATTAAACTTGTGCGGATTTGGCCTGAATAGATTATCCTGATATAGATCGTTGCTGCATATGCTCTTTCTGAGGCATCGGAGAACCCGTGGAACTGAATTTCACCCCCTGGAACAAAATTTATCCATCTTGGAATGCGAATATTGCTTATTTGTGGGTAGTGGCTTAGAAAAGATTTCCATTGGCGTAAAGATTCAACTGATATTTCATGGTCCCATTCGGTCCGATCCATCCAAATTCTCTGCATTATCGTTTTCGCTGTTACGATAACAGGAGCTAGCCAACCTGCAGGGTCAAACAACCTTGAAATCTGTGACAGAACAGCTCGTTTTGTGTACCCAGCGTCATTTGAAATTGTGGCAGTGGAGAAGAAAAACTCGTCTGAACGGGCATTCCACCGAATCCCCAGCGTTTTCACCAAACTGCGGTCATCAAACTCGAGGAAATCGGAATTTAATAAGTCCTGCAATGGCAAATTGTCGAGGATTTGCTTAGAATTGGATGTCCATTTCCTCATAGTGAATCCCGCAGAGTTCAGTGCTTTAATTAATTCATTCCTTGCCTGAATGGCTGACGAAATGTCATGTGTACCTACAAGTGCATCATCCACGTACATTGAAGATAGTAAAATTTTAGAAGCCAATGGAAAAGTGTCATGGATGTCCTTTGCTAGTTGCCTCATCGTCCTTATTGCCAAGTATGGAGCACAACTGACGCCAAAGGTCACAGTCTGCAGCTCGAAATCTTGTATAGGATCATTTGGATTATTTCAAATATAAATTAAATTAATTCCTATTTGTTGTAATTCGCGAATTTCTTCACAAATGTTTAAACACATTTGTTTTCTTTGCAGTACTAGTCAAATCACATTGAAATACGGTTTAATAGTCGTGAAAAACAAACAAAAGCTTGAAAATATCTGAAAATAAAATAAATTAACTTTTGAATTGGCACAAAATGTTTTTTTTTTAATTTTTGATGTTTTGGTATGGTTAAGATAATACGGTTTAGTCTAGATCTTCTACAACACGTGACGATTTCTTCTACAGGTGATTGTTAAATATCGGTAGATTCCTCCGTTAAGGGGTTTGACTTTAAAAATTACCACATATATTGCAATTTCAGTATATGAAAATGATCAACATTAAAAAGCATACAGTTCGCGTATTAGGTGAAATCAGTTGATGCGCATGCGGTTTTCGTATAAAC